>NC_086356.1:20414937-20714937 GCF_036324505.1 Eleginops maclovinus | reverse complement strand
TACTGTAACTCTGCTACTGTAACACTGCTACTGTAATACTGGTACTGTAACACTACTACTGTAACACTGCTACTGTAACACTGCTACTGTAACACTGCTACTGTAACACTACTAATGTAACACTGCTACTGTAACACTGCTACTGTAACATTACTGTAACTCTGCTACTGTAACACTGCTACTGTAACTCTGCTACTGTAACATTACTGTAACTCTGCTAATGTAACACTGCTACTGTAACACTGCTACTGTAACATTACTGTAACTCTGCTACTGTAACTCTGCTACTGTAACACTGCTACTGTAACACTGCTACTGTAACATTACTGTAACTCTGCTACTGTAACACTGCTACTGTAACACTGCTACTGTAACACTACTACTGTAACACTGCTAGTGTAACTCTGCTACTGTAACACTGCTACTGTAACACTGCTACTGTAACACTGCTACTGTATCTCTGCTACTGTAACACTGCTACTGTAACACTGCTACTGTAACATTACTGTAACACTGCTACTGTAACACTACTACTGTAACACTGCTACTGTAACTCTGCTACTGTAACACTGCTACTGTAACACTGCTACTGTAACACTGCTACTGTATCTCTGCTACTGTAACTATAGTGTATCTGTAGCTACTGTCTCCACTATCTGTCTGCAGCTTGTTGCACTTTTCTCCACAGCAGCACGATAACTGTTGCTGTCGACCTTACACTGTATGATGTTTGACTTGTGCCTTTTTAAACGCTGATGTGATGAAACATTTGATGTCAAAAATGGAGTTTGTATTCCAAAGATGTTCACAGGAAGAGATCTGTATGGTCCAAAAGTCCATAATTGTCCTTCCCTGTTCAAAGTTTCAAGATTTGCAAGATCCATAACTGAAATCAATCTCAAAATTTTCAATTCTGAATGATCCCTTATTCAGTTTCTGATAAATTGGTCAGATATTTAATCCATAAAATACCAAGAATCTCAAATTTCACAATTAACTATGCCAAAAAATAATTAACGTATTAACTGATAGGAGGCACCTATTAAACAATCAATGAAAATGCTGAAAAATCCCATTAATCACCTGAATCATTAAACTGGCTCAGTTTTCAGCTGCTGAAAGGATCAACTTTTTTTTATATTATTGTATTTCATTAATCTTCTTTGTTTGTATATGTGAAATAAAACAATGTTTAGTTATCTAGTTGTCTGGGGAAGTCCTGTTCTGATCAGACAAACACAATACAACACTGAGTGGAACACTTTTACTACTAACTGCCTATTATACTTCTTTTATAAATAAGAAACAAAATATTTCATTCAAATCTCTTTCTTACATTTTTTAATTCTGACACAATGGCCATTTCTCATGTTTTTCTTCAACCCTACAAAGATAAAGGCTATAATTCATTTTAAAGGAGCACTCAAAGGTTGTTGGAAAAAGTCAATACACTAACCTGGTGAGGCGCCTGGGTATATTATATAAGACGAGATGTACCTTTATTAAACCCCGTGGGGAAATTCAAGTGTTTATGCAGTACCAGAGAAGAGGAAAAACAGTACAGGTTCACACAGGGATGTGAAACACTAATTGAAATTAAAAATTCTACAGACAGATAAGTAACAAAGTATTCACTGAGATATTGATCTCATCCTCGATTGACTTACTAACAGGGTGCAGACAAACAGACTGCATTTCACACACTCCAACAATAAATCATCACACAACATTACACCACTGTTAAACAGCTGCAGCAGCATCGACCTGCTCAGCCAGCCCCTAACCTCTCAGACCCCTCCCCCCTGTCAGCTACCACCACAGGCACAGTCTAATTCAGTGGGCAGCCCTGGACACTGTCAAAATGAATCCCCTTTCTTATTTCATTTAATAATCCAGCTCTAAAAGGAAATATTAACTTCCTCAGATTACACAGTCAGTAGAGCTAATGAGGGTGTTGCAGGGCCTTTGAAAAATGCAAATGCACAGTGTTGTGATTGCATAAAAACACAAATGTATTACTTCATCAATATATATGGCCGTGTTTTTTATACTATGACATTTTTTCTAAAAATCACCTTGCTCCTTTTGGGTCACAAACAGGAATTGTTATTTCTCATTATCACAATGAAATCATATTTTGAGATCAAATGATTTCAGAAAGATTTTTATTTGGCATTTGTACCTTCATTAAGAGTTCCCAGTACTTTCTGGACCTCCATAGTTTTCCACAAAAGACATCTTCCCACTCTTCCATCCAGCAGGTCATTTTGGCTTTCCTTTAGTTCAGTTCATCTGAGGAATCTAAATGTGGAGATCTGGGCCCCACACTCGAGCTTAAGCTGTTCTAACGTCTTTTATAAAATGGTTCCCAAGACAGGGAATGTTAACCACAGAGGTTTGGCATTGGCGTCACTGTCTTGATACAGCACAATGTTATGTTACATGTGTTATTTTAAACAGTTGTTTTCTTTTAAAATTAGTATTACATTTCCTAATGGAATTCAGAGAACATAATGTAAACATTTTTGCATTCAACAAATTGTTGTGATGGACTTTTTTAAATTTGCAGTCACATGAAAGGTGCAAATGTTATTCATGTATTCCAAACGAGAAAGCACACGCAAGTCCTGACATGTACATGCTATCTTAACTGGGTTCATTTACAGTTTTTTATTTCATATACAATCCTCTGCTCCTTTATCTCAGAAAGATTAAACACTATATATTATTCCTTTTTTAATACATGCATACAGTTTTGTTTGTGTTAATGTGAGGCTATTCAGTGTTGATAGGGAGGAACTCAAAGCTCACATAAAGGGAGATTTCTGGGACTCGTTGTTTTCTTCTTTGATGTTCAGGTTTCTGAAACTCAATTGAACGTTGTGCTAACACACATTCCACCCAACACTGCGCACCGATCCGGCAACCCAGGGGTGTGACTATGTATAAATACCAACATTCAAATTAGATGAACAGCAGACTTAATTTCTCTGGTAACTTCAACGGATCTTGTGACAATGTATCAAAGCCTAAGGGCTCTGGGAAAGTGGGGTGATGCCATGGATGCAGATGAGAACATTCAGAAAATGTGTGATCAGGTGAGCTGAAATCTACTTTCATACTTCATAATCTACAAACAACTATTTGGTCTGCATATTAGTCTGGACTTATTTCATGTTTCATTTCATTCATACACAGGTGAAGGGCGAAGAGGAGGAAGAGATAAACGGAAATGAGAAATACACAGAATTCAAAGCAGTGAAATACAAGCAACAGACTGTAGGGGGGTATAAGTTTGTCATCCAGGTAAATAATAATAATGTTATTTTTCTTTCTTCTCTCTAACAAATACTTGTCAATTTAATTATGATCTTCAGTTGAATAAAATGTCATATCAAATGAATGGTAGGATAGCTCACACAGTTAAACACATTGCTGATGTTCAATCTTTCTGATTTTCCTCACTTTTTCCTGCAGGTTTTTGTTGGGGGGAGGACTACCTTCATCTGCATATCTTACAACGATTATTGGATGAATCGGACAAACCAATACAATTGCTCAATGCGATACAGAAAACCAAAGGCGATACCCTCTGATCATACAACCTGTTTCAACAGGCAGCAGTCTCAAATTAAAACTAAAATTATTTGACATTGATTTGTTATGTTTTGGGACTTTGAGATGAAGAGATTTGGTGTTAATCAGCAAGATCAATGCATCACCTTTAAACCAATGTTATTAAGACTAAAGCATTTAATGAAATCTCTATATTTCTGTTATATTTTTTTTAATGGAGCAGTTGATTTGCTTTTTAACTTAGATTGTTTTGAAGAAATGGCTGTCTTGGCTGGATGAAAGGGTCAACGAACAATAAACAAGGTAAATAAATTACCCTAACACACACCTGAACATGGATATAGTTTATCAGTGTTCACATCGTTTTTGTTTTAATGCACAAGCCAGGTAATATTGTTTTACTGTCAGCTAAGTGACAAGCCCTGGAGGAGTTCAGACAAAAATCCAAACAAGAAATGACATGGACGCTGACTGAAGACATTCTCTTAATTGAATTGCTGTAGAATCATATACGTATATAGGTGTACAAATTTATTTTGAAATAAAGTTGTGTGTGTTTGCAGTGCCTGCAAGCTTTCCCGAATAATAGTGACATTTTCGTAAAAAACTATTAAAGAACTGTAATAACTCTGATTCATCCTGCACCGAATAGTTCCACTTTCTAAGGAGCAGGCAGTGAAAAGAAAAAAGAACGTACCAGTTGATTTTCTTTCTGTTCTATCTGATATGTGAAACTGCTGCAGGCAGTGTGAACAAAAGGGTTGGCAAACACAAAACACAAACCGTATTGATTACAGCAGTTCAAACTGTTTCATGTCAAAGACCCTTAAATTGACATAAATCAGACCACGAAAATATTTGTGATTTATCGATTTTCAACATATAAAACATAAAGCAAAATTAAACAGCTTCAGATGGGATTGTGTTCAGTAGAGATTAAAATCAACCCGGAGCAATGCCAACAGATGCCAGCACAAAATCTCACAGTCATAAAAATACTTGTTATTGTGTCCCGGATTGAAATTAGCACCCGTATGCTGGCGGGTATATTGTGTCACTTTACCAGCCACTGTGGCGGGTAATACTTTTCAGTCTTATCCGATCGAATTCGCCTATCATACATGGGTGCGCTTTCCACAACCACACAGTCAGATCCGGCTTCTGATTGGGCCGAAGCGGCGTGAGAATGACACTCCGACTCCTTATCCACAATTATGACTCCGTGCTTAAATCAAAGTAGGCTAATCAAAGTGGAACTATTTGTTGCGGAGAGATAAAGAATGTTGCAGGAGGCTACCTAAACCTGCGGCCATCACAGGATAGCTGCTAGTTTAAACCAAAAATGTGGCGTTACATCACCGGGGTGAAAAGACCCACTGAGGAGAGTGTACAGGAGGGGGGGGGGGGGGGGGGGGGATAGTAGACCTACCACCGAAAAAAAGGCTGAGCGCTTTTTTAATCAGAGATGGCGAACAACAGATCGCAACAGGCTGGTGTAGCTACGAGGAAACCAGCCAGACCATGTACTGCTCAGCCTGTCGTCAGTACGCATCGGACGCTCACAGGTCAAACAACTTCATCGTGGGGACAAGAAAGCTGAAATTGGAAGCCGTGAAGGACCACGAGTCATCTAAATGTCATGTTCACGTCCTGAAAATAGCTAGTTATGTAACATTTGGAACTGGGACATTGAGGTTGACAGAATTGTTCTGTACTGTTGTGTGGACTCAGGGTTTAACATGCTGAACTGTGCTGACTTCTCTAAAAGTTTTCTCGCTGATGTTTTGGAGATCATCCTTTTCTATGAAGCATCTTGGATCTTGGATAGTTTGATGCACTGTCTATGATGGTTTATATTTGTAATGGTTGCAAGTGGCTTGTGCTTGTGTTGCAGTAAGAGTGTAACATTTGCAAATCAGTTCCTTGGTAGCACCTACTTATTGTATAATCAATTCTGATGAAAAACTAGTTGGTAGGCCTACTGATTAGAAAAAAATAATATACCCTATTATGTTGTAAACATTAACGCATATATATATATTACTCATAAAAAGTGGCTGGTACATTTTAGAATCCACCAGCCACAGTGGCCGGTGGGCAAAAAAGTTAATTTCCATCTCTGTTGTGTCCCCACTGTGGAAACGTGTGTGTGTGTGTGTGTGTGTGTGTGTGTGTGTGTGTGTGTGTGTGTGTGTGTGTGTGTGTGTGTGTGTGTGTGTGTGTGTGTGTGTGTGTGTGTGTGTGTGTGTGTGTGTCTGCCTGCCCCTTAGAATTAGAATTGGAGGATGAAACCTTCTTTATTGGTCAGACACATGCACACAGTGAAAATTGTCCTCTGCATTTAACCCATCCTAGTACTGGGCAGTGGGCAGCTATTGTGCAGCGCCTGGGGAACAATGGGGAGGGTGGTTTGGAGGTGTCCGGTGCCTTGCTCAATGGCTCCACAGCAGGTCCCAGGAGGTGACCCTCCGATTCCCAGTCCAAGCCCCTACTGACTGAGCCACTGCTGGACATGTCCTCACTGTGGGAACATGTCTTTGTGTGTCCCTGCCTGCCCCTTAACCATACACCTGAAACGTTGTACTGTATCAGATTACACAGAAAGAAAATAAACACTTCCAGTTTTCACCCAGGCTCTTTATATACAGAAAAACAATGTGATGAGCAGCTCTTACTGCTGACATGTGTCTGTACTGTGGATCATGGTTGAAGGACTATGTCAGAAGGAAACTTTTCTGGGTAAGATTAATCACTTTTGTTTTGTCGATCAATCACAGATGTCTACAATCACATCTCTTACATCTGTAAGTGTTCCTGTTTCAGAAACACTTACTGAGATTAGATTTTTGGTACATGACTTTTACTAGTAACAGAGTGTTTCTACACTGTGGTATTGCTACATACTGATACTGAAGTAAAAAACCTAAAGACTTCTCGCACCACAGGCCTCAGTACAGCTTCAGAGCTGTCACTATTGTTCAAGAAACTGAACACACACACCTGGACACACTGTATTCCAAAGGAACATTACACAGTGTGGTTTGATACTGCAGCAATTGAGTATTTCATTTAAATTACATTTTTCATGTCAGGAAAGTAGAGAAATGCATCTACGGCCAGCATTGATATGTTTTCCAATTGTGATTCTGTCTGACCCTCCTCCAGGTCCGTCACATACGGGATGTGGACTGGTAGCTGGAGAGGTGCCAGAACCCCCAACTGCTCCCTGGGGCCGGCTAACTGGCAGCCTCTTCAAACTGCCACCTCTCCTATCTGCATGTGGTTCTGTTTGTGCAGGTATATCCTCTGTCCATGTATATTATGCCTCTTTGAGTAATGTGTGTAAAAACACCAGAGTGGAAAAAGTAATTTCCCCCGTTGGGGATTAATAAAGTATGTCTTCTTCTTCTCCTAGCAGCACACATATTTCCTGATCAGTGTATAATCACAACTTAAAACATATTAACATTAATTCTACATCCGTGTTAAGTTTTGTGTTATGATGTATTTACATTTTTGTTTAGGACCCTTGCACTGACACAAATAAATCCCTCTGGTCAGTGGCGGCTGGCCAATAGAGGGCGCTAGGGCGCCGCCCCACCACTCACCTCTCACCACATTTCCTTGAATAAGACATAAAAAAAATCAAATAAAAATGAAATAATAAAATAAAAATATTTCGAAATGTATGTATATATTTTTTTAGATGTGCAAGATAAATATTTCATAGTTAATGATGAGTAAAGTTGTTTCGTTCGTTGACATTGTCTGATTGGTGACGTATTTCCGCCCTGGGGCGCAGGAATCTTTGCCCATAGACTCTCGTTAAAGTTGTACATGCGCAGTAGCTCCTCTTCAATACAAGAGATAGGACGATGTTGGGGCGCACCTCTCCTGCGCCCCGAGCTGAATGCAGCTGGATTTGGCGGCAGGGCTGACGTCACAGCCTTCTGTCATAAAGTATGTGTATTGTCCATGTTATATATGATATATATTATTTAAATATATAGATATAGAGATATATCTAGAGATAGATAGAGAGATAGATAGATATTTATTATATATGTATATTGGCCATCTGTATAGTAATATAGCACATCTGTATATTTGTTCATACTACATCTGTTTATACTATGCCAATTATTCCCACCTCTTTATACTGCCCGTATCTTTACATAATCACTCTTAACTGCATATACTGTACATACTCTATATATCGCACTTGTTTCTCTTTGCACTTCTATCTATCTATCTATAATGTTTTTGTTGTTTTCATTTATGTAAATACACTCATTTGATACCTTAGTACATGTATGCGTGCTTTTTTAAATTTTTTATAAATTTTGGAGTTATAGCCCCCCCTGGAGAAAACTCCACCAGCCGCCACTGCCTCTGGTAGAATATTTGCTTAGATGTTTCATTATAGAAAGTGTATGAAAAGCCATGATCAAAATAATGAATTATAATCAAAACATATCAGAGATATTATTCTGAAATGGATCAATCAAACAATGACTACTTTTAACTGTCTGTACTTTGAGTACATTTTGATGATTACTTTTCTACTATTTGAGTAACATTTTGAATGCAGGAATCGTACTATAACAGAGTATTCCTACACTTCTACTTTTACTGAAGTACAAGATCTGAGTACTTCTACTTTTACTGAAGTACAAAATCCGAGTACTTCTACTTTTACTGAAGTACAAGATCCGAGTATTCCCTCCCCCTCTGATCACGGTAGGGTGGTGTGGTTATGGCTCTATAAGGTGTAGTGTAGCAATGCTGCTTGATATTTTGCTGATTTTTCACATGCGCCTGAACGCAACACCCTCGCCTTGTGGAATGACGTGTCAAGTAAGAGCCGGAAGCTTCCAGTCTGTCCAAAATGGCTTACCAGACCCTACAGCAAGAGTATTTACAGATTCCTATTGTTACCCGGGCATATACCACCGCCTGTGTCCTCACGACTGCTGCAGTGGTAAGACACATTCACATGTTCTCTCTGTGTGTGTGGGGGTTGGCTAGCATGGCTGGCTATCGTCGTTACACTGCTGCTAGCTCGGTGCTGTAGCTACAGCTGCTGTGAGGAGGAGACGTGTCCCTGTGTGGTGATCCAGGTGTTAATGTCTTACTGTAGTCTCAGAGACGAACAGAGTGTAACTGCTGTAGAGCAGAGCCTTGGTTTAATGTTAACCACAGTGTGAGGGTAGGGCACAGTTATCGGAGGCTCAAGGGAGACCGATGTTTGTCTATATTACAGATCATAAGCAGAGGTGAAGGAAGCATTCAGATTCTTTACTTGAGTAAAAATATCAATACTTTCATGAAAGAATACTCCATTACAAGTCCTGCATTCTATATCTTATTTAAGTAAAAGTACAGTATTATCAGCTACATTTATTTGGGGTGAAAAGGCGAAAGTAATACTGCAGAAAAAGTGAAAATGTTTGTCATTAATTGATTATATATTTGCATCAAGTTGAATTCTCAGCCAAAAGAATGGGCTTTTTGTCATATGTTGAAATATTCCACTTGTTTGTATCTTAAACATTTAGTCCTACTTTATTTTTAATAGATGCATGATGTTAAAAGCTCTGAATAATGAACAGGATTTCAAATACATGTAGTGGAGTAAAAGTATAAAGTAGCAATAAATGAACACGCTCAAGTAAAGTACAAGTACTTCAAAATTCTTCAGAAGTACTAAAGTAAAATACTTGAGTATATGTAGCCTACTTGGTTACTATCCATCACTGGTCATCTTATCTATCCGTCACCGTCATAATAATAATGATAATAATAATAATGATAATAATAATAATAGTGGTGTAAGATTTAGCCTATATGATTTTTTATTTTAAGTACTCTATCACATGTTAAAGTAGCCTTCTGCATTCAGATCTTCCTTAAATACAGGTTTATAATTTGTTATCTATTAAAAATAGGCAACAAGTAACAAAAGGGAAAGCATAGTAATTTAATGTTAATTCTATTTACTCTGTTATTTTTGCATTTATAAATTAAGCGTTTTCTAAAATTTCAGTCAAGATTTTATTTTTTAAAGTTTGATTTACCTACATTATAAGATTAAGTTACCTAAATGTTATCCTGAACAGTGTTTCCTATGTTGTTATAAGCCAATCATATTTGTTACAGTACAATCTAGAATGCAAAGCAGCCATGCCCATCTATCTATCTGTCCATCTACGTGTGATCAGTATATACTATATACCTATTCTATCAAATATAGAATTGGTCGCCTTTTTGCATAGCTTCTCGCTCCTCTTGTGTAATCGCTTTGTCTCAAAGTAGACTCACAGGAAGGCTCGGTGAGACCAAATCACATCCAGCTGTGCAATCCCAGTTTTGAGACCAGGGTTTAATATTTAGCTTGGCTTTGGTCAGATGTTTGTGAATTCTGGATCATTATCTTTAACATGTTGGTTTTGTCTGTTCTCACAGCAACTAGAGATCATCACACCATTTCAGCTCTACTTTAATCCGGATTTGATTCTAAGGAATTACCAGGTGAGCAATCTGAACCACTGCTCATCCTCTGCAGGACTCAGGACACACTCAGAAACATTTCACACACTCCTCAGCCTTTATAACTCAGCTTCCTGTTTGAGTTAAATGAACAGAGTTGTTTAACGTTTGGCTGAAATCAAATGGGCTTCATGTGTTTACTACAGCTGCAAGGGATACGTTTATCATTTATATTATTGGTTTAATGATGTCATCTCTCGTAGACGTAGATAGAGGCTTCATTCTGACACAGCTAATCAAATCAAGCACACACACACACCGACACACACACCTCCAGCTGGATGAGATTGAAAAGAACAATTTCTTATTTTTCTTCCATTTTATCTAAATGAATTTCAAAGATAAATCCACATTATTTTGACTGTAAACTTTCAGACAGGCATTAAATATATTTGATATGATACTGTTAGAATGAATCAAGGTTTGTCAGAATCAGAACGGACATCCTTCATGTAGTTTACCTAGTGGTCAGTGGTGATCAACTGTGATTAAAATAAATAGAATGAGTTATTATAACTGTTCAAACTGAAGTTTCTGATACACACAATGATAACATAGGAGAAGGCATCCAAACACCCAGCCCTATGTTCCAATGAGAGCCGCTAACAGGACTAGCTGCTACAGACTGTCCGTCCTGTCAGGCCTCCCTCTTAGTCCCTCCCAAGATGATTATTATGAACATACACACGTGCGTGGCTGTTATTATCAGGCAGGGTGCATGAAGGTAGACAGATAATCATTTAATCTGGATTGCTACCCTTCTGCAACACACACAGCCATATTGGAGTACTTCAACAATGATAGCAAACAGTTTCTAAAAAAAACACATTTCTGAGGGAGAAAGGTTTGCTACTGGTGAATGAATGTTCTTTTTCTTCTCTTTTTGTAGGTATGGCGACTAATAACCAACTTCCTGTTTTTTGGTCCAGTTGGCTTCAATTTCCTGTTCAATATGATATTTCTGTATCCTTCTCAGTTCCACGTCTTACTTCATTTGCATGTCAAGTGTGTTTGCATACTTTCTGTTTCACAGGGAAGGGATGCATGTGGCAGAGTCAGTATTCAGGTCACAGAGATCCTAACTGTAAGAGCAGCTCTCCAGGGTTCAGCTGGGGATGTGGAGATGTGTGAATGCTTGTGGGACTGTGTAGATTTCCTTAACGCTGTGTTTCAGGTACAGATACTGTCGCATGCTGGAGGAGGGCTCCTTCAGGGGCCGCACGGCTGACTTTGTCTTCATGTTCCTCTTTGGGGGGCTTCTGATGACTGTATCCTTCCCAACAATGTTTCAATAAAAGAACACTCAGGTGCAGGTAGTTGGGTCTTCTACGAACAGTTCCACAACCTCTTATGCATGCATGTAGGCCATCAAGTATAGATGTCCCTCACTACCAGAGGGGGAAGAAGTACACTTTTCTTACTGAGGTACAAGTAGAAATACTACAGTGTAAAAATACTCTGTTACATGTAAAAGTCCTGCATACAAAATATCAATTAGAAGTACAAAGAGTATTGGCATGAAACTATATTTATTAACCAAAAGTAAAAGTACTTGTATGTGTAATGTCCCATTTCAGAATCTCATATATTCCATGACTAGTATTCTTATTATTAATGCATTCATCACTGCTGGTAAAGCTAGACATATTTTAGATATTTTATTTACTTCTACTTGATATATTAACCTTTTAATTATATATCATACGTTGTATATACAGCTCAGAAAAAATGAAGATACCACTTCAGCATTATCATTTTCTCTTGTTTTATTATTTATAGGCTTGTTTTTGAGTTGAATGAATTTTCTTTTTTTTTATTGTATTTTATAAACTACTGACAACATTTCTCTGTGTTGGAATTCAACAGACACTGGAGTGGCTGCCATACATGTAGAGATAGATTTAGGAAGCATTTGGAGTGGTCTCTTAATGTTTTCTGGGGCTGTATGTTGTATTCACAAATAATCTGAATCTGTAAATTAACTAGTAGTTGTGTCCAGTAAATGTGCGGAGTAAAAAGTACAAAATTGGCTTCCAAATTGTAGTGAATAGAAGAATTAAGTTGCATATAATGGAAATACTTAAGTAAAGTACAAGTACCACAAAATCCTAAGTACAGTACTTGATTACTCACCACCACGCACAACTCCACAGCTCAGACATCTTCCTGTCGTAAAGCAGCGGCGCTCCGTGCCAGCTCCTCTGAGGCTCCAACAAGTTGAGTTCTCCTGTGAGTCCAAAGTCCTGTCCGGGCCCTGTTCTTTAACGAGGTCTCAGATATTTGGCACGTTTGTTAGTCTGGTGTTCCTGGGCCAAGCCTTCACCATCATGCTGGTGTACGTGTGGAGTCGGCGGAACCCAAACGTTCGCATGAATTTCTTCGGCCTGCTCAACTTCCAGGCACCCTTCCTCCCCTGGGTGCTGATGGGATTCTCCCTTCTGCTGGGCAACTCCATCATTGTGGATCTTTTGGGTACCTGTTCCTATCACCTGCAGCCATTGTTCAGTGTCTTAGTGGTGTGATCAGATCCAGAGGGACCCGCTGGGCTTGCTGTTCCACAGTGTTAATGTTTTGAACCTTCTCCAGGTATCGCTGTGGGTCATGTGTACTTCTTTCTGGAGGATGTTTTCCCCAACCAGCCAGGTGGGGGCAGATGGCTGAGGACCCCGTCTATCATGTGAGTCTCTGGATTCCTCTTAAATATTGGTGAATAAAACTGATCAGAATTTAGAATCATAAGTCCTTTATTCGTCCCACAGAGGGTACATTTACATTGTTCCAGCACATTAAAGAGACAAAAAATAAAGCACCATTAGATTAAAGGCATGCACATAATATTTAAAATAAAGTTATTATTTTACAAGTACACATTCAGGTGAAATAGTATCAGCAGTTTTTATGAACCAAATGAAGAATGGCATGTAGAATGAAGTGTGGTAGACGCTAGATAACAGAGGTACATTTATACATTGCACAGAGTTACTGACAGATTATAGTTTCAGTATTGTTCAATAAATAATACACCCTACAATTTGGAAGTGTAGGAATGTTTTTGTCACTTTGTGTTTTCCTCTGAAGAGCCGGAACGCTCTCTGGCAGTAACATGGTGTGACTGAATGGGATGCTGGCCTTATGACTGCACTATATCAGGGTTAACCTCCTTCTCTGTGTGTACCCACAGAAAGATGCTGTTTGACACGCCAGAGGAAGATGCCAACTACAACCCCCTGCCGGAGGAGCGCCCGGGGGGGTTTGCCTGGGGAGAGGGACAGCGCCTTGGAGGTTAAACGGCCCCCAGATGGTCCCTGTCTATCAGGTCACTTCCAAGGACATTCCCTCAGAGAGATGAAGGGACAAACATGGTCTTTGTTTCTGACTTGTTTGATTAGTTGTGGATGAAGAATGCCAAACAGCCAGAGCTGCTTTTGAGATAACCGTCTGTTGTCTTTGTATATGGGCTCAAATCATCCCCAGAAACTCTTCTTGAAGCACGATGGTTGCTCTAAGACTATTTAAGAGAAAAATCTCTTCAGATGGAACTCTGGATGGAGAGCCTCCGGGCTCGGGTGATGTTCGTCTTCATCTAAAAAAATCTTGATATAAAACAACTGTCATAATGGAAAACATGACAGTGATAAAATAGCAATGTGAATTTATTCAGATTGCGAGTGCATTTTCTTTCTCATTTACCTTTTAAAAAAAATAAATGTGTGTGGCAAATGAAGCTTTGGTTTCATCTCTTTGAACCGCTGTAGTTTGACTGGAAACCAAAGACGTCCCAACAATGAGATGAACTTATTCATACAAATAACTCTTTGTCCTGTAACTCTGTGACACAGCAGGTCATTGATGTATACAGATAACAGGATGTGTTCTGTGCCATCAGTTACGTTACGTTTTCACAGCTGAATTAGCTTCTAATTCTTGAATCAAACAGCCTTAAATCAGATGTGGGTGTGTCATACACTAAATGGGTGAGTCTTGTCTGTAATGTGTATGTGAACATAATTTTGGCTTATTTAATAGATTTTGCACACGTTTTTTTTATGTTACCATGTGATCCAGTTTACTAGCCATGCTGCATGTGGATTATAAACCTGATGAAGAATGTTTGGCCTTTGTGTGTTGCTCTTGAGAAGGAGTAAAATAATTAAAGATATGTTGGGATGCATTTGTCAAATTGAGATTAGGAATGAACCCTTTTATTGTTGATATTACTGTACTGGATGTAAATTTAGTTTTCTACTAATCTGGGACTATTGTGGAGCAGACTGAGATGAGTATTGGACTGTAATGAGGTCCTGATTTATCTGTAGTAACAAGTCTAAATATGTTGTTTTTTTAACTTATTAATAATCTCAAGAAAACCGCTTAACAAATAGAGTTGAATTTTTTCTTTTACAGAAACAAATAACCTTTTCTTAATATTATTATGGATGCCATGGAACCCAAGTTAAAGTCTTATCATCATAAAGAAATGCAATACATTTCGAAATCATGTTAACATTTGTACATCATTTATATGCGTGCTTTGAGTGTGTTGTTTTGATCTTACTAAATACAGCGTTTGTATTGTATAAAGCACATTAGATTGAGCTATCCTAATACAATACAATGTCCCTAATTGTCCTATACAATTTACAACTTCAGAGATAAATTCAGTGTGACCTCGCTGTAGATCAGTGGGGGCGCCAATGGGCTGTAGATGTTGTTCCTCTCCCTTGTAACGAGAGAGTAAGTCAAGTGCTGCGTTCGAATTTTCGGAAGACTGGGTGTAAGGGCGACATCATCAATGTGTTAATAAATTATAGTTTATTTGCGGACGTCGTTTGAGTTAATTCTAGTTTTTTATTCCTGAAATGTTACATTTAGAAGGCAGTTGTGCTTCCAGCTGGTGTTTCCTAAATGCTGTAGCTGAAGTGACATGTTTTATAGGAATCTCCGCTTTCCCAGCTTTGCTGTAGATCCCAAACGCCTCCGAAGAAGAGCAGGCTTGCTTTAGCAAAGCGTAAAGATGCAACTGGCTTTAAGTAAAACGTTTGGCCAGAAACCAGTTAAATTTCAATTAGAAGAAGATGGAGACTTTTACATGGTTGGGTCAGAGGTATGTAACTATCTTTTCATTAAGTCTTAATGCTTAGTTCCCCAATGTTAGCCTCAGTTATCTGTTCTTCTGGCTAGTTGATGCTAGCATGCTAGCCAGCCCATAGATTCATAAACAAAGAAACACATGAACCCGGCCACAGCGCAGCCAGCCGCCGCTCAATGCTACATATTGCACTCTGTTCAAAACCTCACCAACAACAGCTAACAGGACAGTTTGCTCTCTTGCTATAGGCAAGGAAACGTGAGTTGCTAGACCAGTAAGTTACATCAACATGAAATAGCGGTAACGTGCAATAGGGTAACTTGTTTCGTTTTTGAATAAACGTGTCATCCCCTCAGTGTTTATTGATATGAATCATATATGAACATTGTGACCGCTGTTGAAGCTAAACCACCAAGTAGATTCAAGCAATTTAATGCTTTTCATTAATGTCCACAGCGGCAAACTGTACTGTATGTACATCCTAAATCTTCACCTATTGGACAGTGGTGAGATGTACTCAACTAATGTACATAAGTATGATTTTGGCATACTTGTATTGTAGTGTTCTGCTGCTTTGTACTTCTATTTATCTACCTTCCAGAGAGATACTGTATGTTGTACTTCCAAAATGTGCTCCATATTAAGGTATTACAACATTTTAGAACTCTTTTAAATTCTAATGATACAAATGTAATATTCTATAACATTGCATACAATACTTGTAGAAGAGCCATTTCCACAATGACTACTTTTACTTTTGAAACTTGAGTATGTTTAGCTGATAATACTTTTACTGGACTTTTACTTAAGTAACATTTTGAACTCAGGACTGTTATGCATGTATGTTAACACTGTGCTATTAGTACTTTTGAAGTATTGTGTCTGAATACTTTTCCCAACACTGCTATTGGACTACACAGTAAGTGTTGTTCTGAGTGGCTTCTAGGTAAATCACGTTTACCATTTAAAAAGTATAGCAAGAAAATATATTTGGAACAAATTCCAAAGAAGCAAAAAGCTTCTATCACTAGCACACACCAGCAGAAGGAAGAGGACACAGCATTCCCAGCATGAAGCCTAGCCTAACATCCAGAGAAACCCTGGAGAGGAGATTGAATATGTTTTATAGTTGAAATCATGCTTTATTAATACAATTCTTTTCAGATTCCAAAACCCTGATTATTTTGGATCAGAAGTGTTGAAAATGTAGATAACCCTGTTCAATATCTTCCTGATAACCAGAGAACCACATGGTTTTATTTAATTTTAGAGATATGTGTTTCTTGAGGTGTTTTTATTCTTGGATTTGTTTGTTATTGTTTTCATTTTGTTTGGTGTCCAGGTTGGAAACTACCTGCGTATGTTCAGAGGCTCTCTGTATAAGAGATACCCGTCTTTATGGAGGAGGCTGGCCTCAGTGGAGGAGAGGAAGAAGATCGTAGCGTCGTCTCATGGTGAGGGGGGCCTCTTTCATTACGGGACATATCTGAAGGGTCCATGGGTTGTCTATAATATATAAAGAGTTTTAATATTTAAGCGACTAATCAACAAAGACATTATCTCATCTGATATATGTAAAAAAAGCTTTATATATTACATTTTTAAATAAATTGTGATAATAAGGGGCATTAGTGTCAACTGTCAATGTGGCTATAATGCTTTTGAGATTCAGGCTACCACCTGTGTGTGTGTGTGTGTGTGTGTGTGTGTGTGTGTGTGTGTGTGTGTGTGTGTGTGTGTGTGTGTGTGTGTGTGTGTGTGTGTGTGTGTGTGTGTGTGTGTGTGTGTGTGTGTGTGTGTGTGTGTGTGTGTGTGTGTGTGTGTGTGTGTGTGTAGCTACCAGTGTCACTCTGCTGAAGGCCTCAGAGTGTGAGGAGATCTTTGAGGGGAATGATGAGAAATACAAGGCGGTGTCCATCAGCACAGAGCCTCCGGCGTACCTCAGGTAAAGATGACGGGGCATGGCTTATCAGTTCACTTTTAATTTCACTCCCACCATTTTTTGATGCCATTGTCAACATTGTGTTTTTTGTCCTTCTCTCAGGGAGCAGAAAGCGAAGAGGAGCAGTCAGTGGGTCCCCACCCTGCCCAACAGCTCACACCACCTGGATGCTGTGCCCTGCTCCACCACCATCAACCGCAACCGCATGGGCCGGGACAAGAAGAGGACCTTCCCCCTGTGGTGAGACAGCTGTGGCACCGTCTCTCCTGTAATATCTTCTGTTGGACGTCTGTCGTCAGCACTTTGAGCTGCTTTTGTATCCAGCCTCACTGTCTCCTGTACAGAGCTTGAAGAGAAACAATATTACATATGACACATTCTGTAAGATACAGCTCCGGAAAACATTGTTCTTAAATCTTTATCTCTACATGTATGGCAGCCATTCCAGTGTCTGTTGAATTCCAAAACACAGAAATGTTGTCAGTAGTTTATAGAAGCTTTATAAGAAGAAGTAAAATTAGCCCTCTCAGATTGTATGGAACAAAATCCCACTCATTTTCCAGCCACAGTTTAGAGCTAAGAACTGGTGCTGAACAAACAGAGTGTCTACTGTATATGAAAACAGTATGTAGTAGTATAAAAGAGAGACCTTTCACCACACTCCCCATTCTAAAGTCTCAGTGTGTGGAGGATTCTATCAGCTAAACTCCAGCACGATAAAGGTAGAGGAACGAGGGGGCTGGAGAACAAAGGCCATGTTCACAAGATGTCCTGAAAGTAGTAAACCGTCAGTCTGAGAAACATGTGATTGAAGAGAGACGAGTGAAACCCTCTTTAGACAGTATTGATGTTGTTGTTGTCTCGCTCAGCTTTGATGACCACGACCCCGCAGTGATCCACGAGAACGCAGCGCAGGTGGAGGCGCTGGTCCCCATCCGGCTCGACATGGAGATCGATGGAATGAAACTGCGGGACGCCTTCACTTGGAACATGAATGGTAAATGTGTCATCTTGCTTGACAGCATCCAAAACATTCCCGACAATGAAGTGAGTTATAGTTATTATTAGCTTTGTCTAACCTCTTCCCTTTGCCCGTCCTCAGAGAAGCTGATGACCCCAGAGATGTTTGCAGAGATTCTGTGTGATGACCTGGACCTGAATCCTCTGGCCTTCGTCCCCGCCATCGCCTCGGCCATCCGTCAGCAGATCGAGTCGTACCCCACTGACAGCCTCCTGGAGGAGCAGCAGGACCAGAGGGTCATCATCAAGGTGGGTGCTGAGCCAAACAGCTGACTGGAAAAACATTCAGCTCAACCCAGCCGAGGGGACTTAAACCTTACTAAAATCACCATTTATAATCAGAGACTGTTAAAGACATAGAGACGGGGGCAGGGGATGCGGATAATACAAAGAGTCAGAAGATAATGTTATGTTTTCTTCTGACAGTCATGGACAAAAACAAGCTTTTCAACCACTTTCTACAGTGCCTTGGGTGTGTTCATAATGTGTGTCTGTTTCCTCAGCTGAACATCCACGTGGGGAACATTTCTCTGGTGGACCAGTTTGAGTGGGACATGTCTGAGAGGGAGAACTCCCCAGAGTCCTTTGCCCTGAAGTTGTGCTCTGAGCTGGGTCTGGGGGGGGAGTTTGTCACCACCATTGCCTACAGCATCCGTGGTCAGATCAGCTGGCACCAGAGGACCTACGCCTTCAGGTAGCACTGTCACACTGGACAAGAGAGTGTGTTAAACAGGTTTAATAATAAATGATTGGTCTGATCTTCACTGAGTCATTGCTGCCATGTTTGTGATTTGCTCCCAGTGAGAACCCCCTCCCGACAGTAGAGATAGCCATCCGCAACACAGGGGATGCAGACCAGTGGTGCCCCCTGCTGGAGACCCTCACAGACGCTGAGATGGAGAAGAAGATCCGAGACCAGGACAGGAACACCAGGTGAGACAGAAGAAAAAATTCAGAACAACCACTGTGAAAATAATGTTATATTGAAGGTTTGTAAACACAAAGCAAAACATACTACACCTTTTGAAGAGAAACACATTCAATTGTAATGGTTAAACAAAGTGAACAGACTTTCATTACGTAATAAACCCACCCGATCGTTGTTATCAGGCATTGTGACCACTAGATAAACTAGTAGTGTTCATTGAACTTGTTTCTCCACTCCAACTCTTTCATTGCGGCAGTAATTTAAGATAAATGTAATATTCAGCCTTCAGACAATAATTCTTTGTATCCACAGTATTATTTATGGTTGCCATGGTGAATAGTGGTCAGAGCTCCATTGATAATGGCTTTCTTCATTCGCCACACAAGCACTTAACTCAGAGTGAAAAACATTTGAATTTAATTTAGAACAGACCCCAATACAAGATGTACGTTTATTCATTTTCTCCAAACTGTTTCTCCATATTATTACATATTATAAAAGTCTCATCCAGCGAGAGAATCATAATCCATCCATCAGATGGTTCCAACAGTTTGGAGGGTTCTTGAAATAATGTGAGTGAAATGTTTTCCAGGCGTATGAGAAGACTGGCCAACACCGCTCCGTCCTGGTAGAGAGGCTGGAGCTCCGGGACTGCTGTTACTCTGACATGAAGAAGCAAAACACACACACAACACACACACACACACACACACACACACACACACCTCACTGACTGAAACACACACATTTAGGCATTCCTCTACACAGTCATCAGGACACTTTAAATCTAACCCCTCTGTCAGCTGGTACTGGGTGTTTATCTGACTGTTACAGAACGTACTGTTACACACACCATGAAACACTCACTGCACAAGTGGAAACAATATATATGATAGAGATGAATAGCGTTTGTGTAACATGAGGACGGCTCTTGCATTGTACATGTTTCAAACCTGGATTGCATGTGTGACAGAGCTCTGCCCTTTTCTCTGGCTGCCGTGGTAACCTCTCAGTGGAAATGCATTGCAGATGTTTTCACTGCACAGTGTGAATGGCCTCAGAGTATCTGTTGGGAATAAGAACTATAAATGTTGATGTTCCATATGACCAGAAGCTGGAATTACTAAGGCTAGGGTAATCAAAGGGATCGTTTGGAGATCAATAAATCTGTTAATGGTCTGCCAGCTCATAGAGTCCTGTTGTGAACCCAGAAATGTTGAGTACCCCCAAGTTTTATTTTAGAAATGTATAGTACAGGACCCCAGCACATAGAAACTGCCGGATGCTAACCTTCATACGTTGGGCAATTTGAACAATTAGAATAAGTTGCGTTAACTTGTGGTGTTTCTCAGGTTATTAAGGATGCTGGTTCCATTTCTGACATTTTCAAGATCCAAAATGGCAGACTTATCCAGGAATTGGGCACATTTGTACTCTCTGTGGATCGATTTGATGAATTTTAGGTCAATTTTAGTTTCTAAAAAGTGTTCAGAAATGGATTGAGCATCCTCACTTTTTTGGCTGTTGTCTGCATATGCTAATTAATACAAATTAATGCTAATTGTGCAAATTGCCCAACATATGCAAGTTAGCATCCAGCAGTTACTATGTGCTTGGGATCCCTACTCTACATTTCTTACATAAAACTTCACAGCTCTCAACATTTGGGAGTTCACACTGCTGGCAACTAGACTATTAGTACGTTTTCGAGCAAAAAAACATAAAGGGTCACACAATAACTTTAGAAGTCAAATGAGGATTTCCTCTTCCGTGTCAAATATCATTGTAAACTCAATGTCTTTGGGTTTTAGTCAGCTGTCGGACAGGAATTGGACCATGAGCTCTGAGGAAGTTGTAGGGAGCCTTTCTTTACTATGTTGTATAGAGTATACAATTTAATCTGACCCGTGCACATCAATGCTTTTTCGCTGGATACCCAAAATGACTACATGATGCATCTACCCTGTGTGTGGACTATGAGAATCATTTAAAAGTGCAGTAAATCCCACATATAGGGCTTAATGAATGTTAGTGAGCCACTTCACAGTGATTTTGAGTGTTCACTCCAACCCTCACTGGTGATCTTAGCGGCAGTAGCTGAGAGCTGTTAGGTGTCTGCAGCCAATCAGAGGGCTGATTTGATTTCTGCATGCAGACTCTGTGTCCTGATCTTACTTCCAGATGTGATCAGGGTTCACCAGGGTTTATTTGCATGCATAAATATAAATATAGGTAGATCATACTGTGTCCCTGTGCATGAGGGCCTCACTGTCTGCCTCGCATCAGGGTCCCAGACGGCAGCCTCTGTGGCTGTAAATGTGGTCGGGTAGCAGAGAGTGAAAAACAACCTGACAAGAACCAATGGTGTCTTTTAAAGTGATGATTTCCAACTTGAACATATTCCAGAGAATGATGTTAAATATGTACTGTCACTTCTTTTTTGTAAAATTGCTTTACCTTTATAGTGGACTTCTTTTTTATATGAAAAACGACAATAAAGAAATAACAAACGGTATTTTGTTGTGTTTTACACTTTGGTATTGTACTCATTCCTCCGAACCATGAGATGAATAACTTTGCATTAATTTTGTAAGTCTGAACCTTTATCAATTATTATGAAAGTTAACACCTCAACTGTTTTAAAGATATGACATCTGAGCCATGACGCTGCAGCGGTGTTAGCGTAATGTAGAGTTGACAGTTCTGGTTTTAATATTTTTCAGCGGTGTGAAAAATGATCCATAAATTCATCAGTGGTTCGGATCAGTGAAAACTCTGCTTTACCCCTGGGAGGGAGCAGAGAGCTTCAATAGCCTCACATCCACATTTAATCATGGGGAGGTTTACTGCAGCAGGTCTTCACTAAACAGGAATTTAACTTAACCTCCTAAGACCCGAGCTGTTTTTTTATATGCATTTTTTATTTCTCTTTGCTATTTGGGCTTATTGGAACCTGATAAGTATAAAAACTAAGTATCATCTTTTGACATGATGTACTTTTAGAGAAAAATGATGTCCACATATGTGGACACTCGGTCTGAATTTCCATAAAACACATTAAAGTCACCTTTTTGTAATAGAGTGAAAAACTATTTTATTTCAACCTTGAACACAGCAGTTTTTTCAACTTTCAACTATTGTATGTGTTTTGAACATCATTGTGAAAAAACACAACAAAATGAAGAAAAACAAAACATTTTTGCCCCCTTTGGAGAGTCACAGTTACAGTATGTGTTATGTGAAATTTTGCATTGCAGCAGTGTGTGTGTGTGTGTGTGTGTGTGTGTGTGTGTGTGTGTGTGTGTGTGTGTGTGTGTGTGTGTGTGTGTGTGTGTGTGTGTGTGTGTGTGTTGTGCTGCAGTGTATGTGTGTCTATGTGTGAAAGGCTGTGTAACAGTTGCGATCGCCTTGCAAGCACAAGAACACTTTGCAGGTCACACAACGCACTCGGGTTCTTCCAGTGCAGCCTGCTACCCTGCAGCGCGCCGCGTTCTTCAGGCTGATCATCTCTGGGAGATGGGCATTCGCCCTCCTGCGGACCGAGACATGGGGCACTGCCGTCACAGGACGTTTGTTCCCTTGATTTGAGTTGTCTTCTTCCTCTGACTGTTCAGAGAGGTCTGCATGGCTTCCTTGACCGTGATGCTGGGCCAAGAGGGTCGTAGCAATTTCTGTACGGAACTCAAGGAACTGCATGATGCTCTTCTTTGGTGCAGCACATATTGCGAGGTCTTTGCGGTAGAGTAGCCAGCTGTTACCTAAAGCCAGATCTGTGAAGTGCATTAGCATCCGCATCGTCCACTTCTTAGTACGGGCGCTCATGCGATAGTAGCTAATCATTCTATCGATCAAATCCACTCCACCCATCTTGAGGTTGTACTCACGGACAATGCTTGGTCGCGAGACAGTCACATACTGTTTCAATTTCTTGTCCCAGCGCTGGCAGGTGTCTTCAGGCTCTGTGCCATGAACAACAGACATCATCAATACTGGTTTGTTGTCATACCACTTCACTACACACAACTTTCCGTCTTCAGTGGAAAGTTCTGATGAGGTACCTCTTCCTGTGTTTTTCATGGTTTTGTCAGAGGGTAGCTTCTCCTTCGCGCCAGCGAGTCTGTTCTTCATTATTGTACCAGTAATGTACATCTCCTTCTTCATCATTTGTTCCACACCTCGGATGCTTGTGAAGAACCGGTCACAATACAGTTTTGTGCCACGATGCAGAGTTTGACACAGACGAGCCAAGACTAAGCCTCCCAACCCCAGGCCCACCTCTTCTTTGACCTGCTCAAGCAGTGCACCTGTACCTTGATACAGATCAAAGTCCAGCACAATGCCATCTGCTGTAGCACAAACGAAGTTCTTGATGCCAACTGGGTTTGGCTTCATTGGCAGATATTGTCTGCATGGACAGGCTCCTGTGAAAGGAATCATCTGCTCATCAATAGATGCGCATTCAGGTCGATTCTGAGACTTGCAGGGATGAACCTGTATCTGTCCCTGTCCCTGAACCTGTCAACAAGTGTTGTAAATAAGCATTTTGCTTCCTATCCTTCACCTAGCCCTTAGGCCCTGCCTAAAATAAACAAATATCCACTGGGTCTTGGCTAACCATTATTTGCACCACGGAGACATTTACGGCCTCTGCTGTGCTCAGTGGGCTGAGGAATGGGGTCCTCATCATCACTACTGTCATCCTCATCCTCACTGCTGCTTCGCTCCTGTGTTCGGGGTTGGTAATTGGCATCCAGGATGGGATCATCGTTGTCAGACAAGTCTTCCAAATCTGAGTTGTCTCCATCATTTAGCCAAAATTGCTCCAATGCTGTTTGCACAGAAAAACGCTCTGGAAATAAAAACATGAAAAAATCAAATACAAACCAATGTCATTTATATATGTATGTATTTCTTTGTTATTTATTTCACTGGGACAGCTTTTCAACTGCACCAGAGATAGCTATAAACAACTCTAGCTATTAGCTATAGCAAGGCACATTTTTACTAGCATATTAACATTTTTAACCCAACTAATTTATGTATTTAGTTATTTAATTGTTATTTATTTCATTGGGACAATGTACAGCTTTTTAGCTGCACCAGAGTAAGCTATAAGCTATTTTACTCGTGCACATTTTTGCTAACATATTAGCATTTTTGACCAACCTAAGTCCCTATGTACACATACGTGTGTACATCATGTTTAGCAGCATACCAAATTGTTATTTTCACACATTTTTTGTCAAATTTGCATGTCATGACAAACGTACAATGCTTTGATAAATATATAAATCAGAAAAAGCCTTGAAATATGATAGGACTTCTTACCTTGTCGAGGTTTGTGTTTGGAGCTGCCACTTGAATTATCCCTTGTGTTTGCCGCCATTTTTAATTCTTACCGTAGTGTGTTGTACTCTTCTGACACCACCAGATGGCAGTGTAAGTGCCCACATACTTGGCCATGAGGCGACAGTTCAGCAGAATTAACGACTGTGGTCATATGACCAAAAATGTGATGTCCACGCATGTGTACGCCACATTCATTTAGAATTCAACAAATATAAATAACATACACATATGTACAGTGGTGGGAGAAGTACTCAAATCGTATACTTAGTAAAACAAATACCACAGTGTAGAAATACTCTTAAGTGCATAAGTACTAGCAGCAAAATTGGCTTCAGGACCAAACTAAAAGTTTCAGCTGCTTTGGTGTTATTAACAACAGGCACTAGAGGGGCAACAATGAGAAGACCCCCAAAACAGAAATGGTTTTCCAGCTGGAGGCCACTGACATTTCCCCCTCCCTCATCTTTTCTGACTGTTTTTCACTAGTGTTGCATTTGATTAGGCTCAGTGTCTCTTCTGGAAGCATGAGGCGATACCTGGACCCTACAGAGGTTGCACAGACAGTCCAACACATCAATACGTGCTCTTGCCAGAAGGTTTGCTGTGTCTCCCAGCACAGTCTCAAGAGCAAGGAGGAGATTCCAGGAGGTTGAAGGTCCTTAACCCATTAGCAGGACCGGTATATGCTCCTTTGTGCAAGGAGGAACAGGAGGAGCACTGCCAGAGCCCTATGACCTCCAGCAGGCCAGTGGTGTGAATGTCTCTGATCAAACAATCAGAAACAGACTTCACTGCCTGGCACCATGGAGCTGGATTGGCATTTGCCAGAAAACACCAGAACAGGCAGGTACGCCCCTGTGCATTTCACAGAGGAGAGCAGGTTCACCCTGAGCACATGTGACAGACATGAGAGGGTCTGGAGAAGCCGTGGAGAAAGTTCTGCTGCCTGTAACATCGTTCAGCATGACAGTGATGGTCTTGGGAGGCATATCCATGGAGGGATGCACAGACCTCTACAGGCTGGAAAACGGCACCCTGACTGATGAAATCCTTGGACCCATGTGAGACCCTTTGCTGGTGCAGTGGGTCCTGGGTTCCTCCTGGGGCGGGCCTCATGTAGCGAGAGTATGCAGGCAGCTCCTGGAGGATGAAGGAATTGATACCATTGACTGGCCCGAGGGCCACTGCTAACCGTTTGGGTGCCCTAAGCACAGTTGCTTAGGGCACCCAAAAACAAACAAACAATAATAACGGTCTACCTTTTATTGTTATAACTTATACCAATACCAACAATAAGCATAATAATCATAAAACTTCGGAAATGGACCTTCAATCGCCAAAAGGTCCACATAACGTCACTCCACAGTGTACAACAGACAAAACACACACAAACATGAACACAAGTATCTGAAAGTGCCAAATCTACTCCAGTAGACCAAATCTCATCAAATTCAACTTTTTCCAGAAAAATAAATATTACTACTGATGTTGAAACCGATCATGATTCAGTAATACTGTATAAATAACAAAAGCAAAAGCAAAAATAGAATTTGCACCCTTCAACACAACTAGTAAAATTCTAAACACGTATTTTAGCAATAGAAATGTCTCACAACGTAAATGTCTCACAACGTCAACTTATCTTATCTTTTTATGTTATGTTCTTGTTTATATTTGCACTGTGGGACTACCAGAAACGGTATTTCAATTTTCTGTATGTATAACACGTGTGGAAACTTTGACAATAAAGTGGACTTTGACTTTGACTTTGAACTTACTGTGCAAATGTAGCATAGAACATCCAAAACAAGTCTTATTTAAATAAACCAAAGATGTGTTTAAAAAAAACAATATTACCACTGTTGTTGAAAAAAATAAGAAAAGTAGATTTCTTAAATAAGTAAAGCCCAAAGTCACATACATTTACTCTAGAGATACACACGTCGGCATTCTTAGCTGCAAAATCAGTGATCAGGTCATCATAGACCAGCTTCTTAACCACTTCAGCAAATAGTTCTGATTGTAAAATGAAATTGTATCTTTAACACAATGCTTAATTAAAATTAAACTCTCGATTATAATTACCATGGTTTTGATTTTTTTTCCATCAAGGTATTTTGGTGCCCCCCCAGGCGTCTGATGCCCGAAGCACGTTGCGTATTGTGCGTAATGGTAGCGGCGGACTGGCCCCCACGCTCCCCTGACCTAAATCCGATAGAACACCTGTTGAGCATGGAGGCGCAGTCTTCCTTCACTCACGTTAGTGGAGATTAAGCAAAGAGTCATTCCTTCTCTCTTTAGCCTTCATCCAGGCATAATTTATTTTAGGAATATCAACACTGTAGTTTCAACTACATCCCTCGTGTCTCACGCACGGATCATCACAGGTGATTGAACAGACAGAACTTACGTGCGCCGTGTGGTGACGTCACATATTACGTACCATAAGACATGGAGTAAGGGCGCATCACAAAGTAAAACTTAACACCCCCACTCGCCCTTTACACAATGGGTTACTTGAAAACAATACAAAATAAGGCTTCTGTTTTACCTTAACAACACATAACACACTTTGCACTTTTAAGTGCCAAACATATTCTGAGCAAACCTCTTTAGCTTTAGCTTGGTAGCTGGCTTGGTCATCACATCAGCAATCATTTGCTCAGTAGGGCAGTACTTTAGAGTTACTTTTCCACTATTTACAGTTTCCCTTATGAAGTGATACTTGATATCAATGTGCTTGCACCTTTGCCTGTTTACTGGGTTTTTGGCTAGGGGCCGGGCTATAGTGCCTTGATTATCCTCATACACCTCAGTATGTGTATACTGATATTTGTCTATACCTCTAAGTAGCTGATCTAAATAGATACATACCTGTATAGCTGACGCTAAGGACATGTATTCTGCCTCACAGGTAGATAGTGCCACTGTTGGTTGTTTCTTTGAGATCAGAGAGCTTCTTTCTCTCAGGCTGACACAATATCCTGTCATACTACGTCTGTCTGATGCATCTGATGCCCAGTCAGCATCCGTATACACTCTTAGACCTAGTACCGCTGTGTCATTTCTCTTGAAGCATAACTCCTGTTCTACTGTGCCTTTGAGATATCTGAACACACGTTTAACTGTGCTCCAGTGTTCCTCTGTAGGTTCAGCAAAGTGCTGAGAAAGTCTGCTGACCACAAAACTTAAATCTGGTCTAGTGCACGTGGACAAGTAAATTAAACTTCCCACTGCCTCTCTGTACTTTCTTGGCTCTTTCATTTTTTCAGCATTTTCTGTGTAGTCAGGTTTTGACTCACATGGGGTCTCTCTGGGCTTGCAATCCTGCATTTCAAATCGTTCTAGTATTTTGCCTATGTATTTCTTCTGAGTCATTTTAACTTCACCTTCTGTTTGGCAAAAATCTATCCCTAGGAAATGTTTCATCTTTCCCAAGTCTTTCATTTTGAACTTTTCAGTCAACATACTCTTTACTCGTTCCAGTACATTTTCATTACTTGCTGCTAAGATCAGATCGTCGACCCACACTATCAAGATTACTTTTTCGTTATGTTTCTCTCTTGTATATACACAGTGATCAGCAGGGTTCTGTATGAAATCGTTCTCTTAGACATGTATAGCATTCCAGTTTCTACCTGACTGCTTAAGTCCATAAAGAGACTTCTGTAACTTACATACAAGTTTTTCACCTGTTTTTGGCTTTTTCTCATAGCCTTCTGGTTGCTCCATATAGATTTCACAGTCAATTGGTGCATGCAAATAGGCTGTCTTAACGTCCATCTGGTGTAAGATTAGGCCCTCCTGTGCTGCTTTTTGCATGACCACTCTGATACTTGTCATATCAGCTGTGGGTGAAAATGTCTCGTCGTAGTCAGTTCCGTTTTTGACTGTAGCCTTTTGCTACAAATCTTGCTTTGTGTTTGTCTGATCCATTGATGTTGCTTTTGAGTGCGTAGACCCATTTCCCCCCCACTGCCTGTTTACCTGGTGGCAAATGGGTGAGGTTGAAGGTCTCATTCTCCTCCAGAGAGCGCATTTCCTCGTCCATGGCATCCTTCCACTCTCTTGAGTTTGTGGACACTATGGCGTCATGGTAAGTTTGGGGAATTTTCCTTTTCTACACACTTCACATAACTGAGTAGGTTTAACTGTACTTCCCCTTATGTCCATGCCTTTCACCACACCTTGTAACTTTTGCACATCTTCATAATTGCAATGTCCCAAAATGTCATGCCAAGTTTGCATGTCATGACACCCTTTACATTGGTCAATATTTTCCATAACAGTTGGCAAGTAATACAGATTTCCATTCTCGTGGATGTCAAACCTGCTACCGTCCTTGGTAATCATGCGACTGTCTCCTTTCTCGAAAGTGATCGTCGCTCCTCCGTTTGTTGCTCTTGCCACTGAAAAGATGTCATGTGGGTATGAAGTAGGGTGACCATTTCCATAACACCAAAAAGGAGGACATGGTGTACATAGGACTCTGGTATACTCTCATGTACAATACAATTTTGTGTGGTTTAAAGATGATGTTTGTGTAGCTGAATAGGAACAAATATGAATGAAAAGTCAAAAAGGGTTTGTTCACAGTATTTGTATTTATTCAATACATTGTGGTGTTCAAAAACTGACCACTGAGATGAATCTTTTAAAGTGCAGAGTGCCACAAAGCATAACATGTGTGGACTTAAATGTAAAAAACAAATAACAGGTAACATACATAATAATACAAAAATGCTTTTTTGAAAAGCATAAATAACCTTTTATGTAAACAACAAAGGAGATTGTAAAAAAAACAAAAACATTTACATTCAACTGCTCAAAAAGTATAGCATTTCTAAAGTGCTTCAGTCTTTTGGGGACTTGTCTTCAGTGTCTTCATCTGTATATGTGTGTGTGTGTGTGTGTGTGTGTGTGTGTGTGTGTGTGTGTGTGTGTGTGTGTGTGTGTGTGTGTGTGTGTGTGTGTGTGTGTGTGTGTGTGTGTGTGTGTGTGTGTGTGTGTGTGTGTGTGTGTGTGTGTTTGTGTGCAGCAGTCCACCTGTATTTAGCAAACTCCACATTCACCCTCTGTAGCAGCTCAGGAGACAACAGCACCTCTGACATCATGGCTTCCAAGCCCCCACTGCCCCTGGGCCTGTTTATATCCTGCAGGGACTGGTACAAATAACAATATAGCAAGAATACTGTTATCAACCTTCAAACATCTGTATTGTTTTCAACCCAATAAACATAAATATTTCATGCAGCCCATCAGTGAAATCATAAGACTAGTGTACTCACCAAAGTAGTTGATTGTCTATCTGCAATACTTCTGTTCTTTCCTGGCTGCATCCAAGAGTTTTTTGTTTTCAATGAACTTCTTCTACACCTCTGTGCAGGGATAAGTGAAATTGACACACACTTGCAGCTCAGCCTTGACACTGTCCACATCCAGGCGATTCCTCTCGTTTCTCCATGCAGTTATCATTGAAAAGACACGTTCTGTGTGTGCATTGCTGCATGGGATGGAGAAAATATAGGCGCTGACCTTCCTGAGATTCACAAGTGGTACATCTGCTTTGGAAAACAGTTTCAAATATCGTTCCTCACTGTGGCAAACTTCCATTTCTGGTGAGCTGAAGGAACCTTCCACCATGGCATATTCCTCATATAGTCCATCCATATCAATGTCCAGATTGCAGGCCTGGACAGTAGCACGGTAGTCTTCAAATGGCACAGAAGTTGTGAGGCCAAGCTTGGCCACTTTGCTATGAAAGCTTGTGTCAGAGAAGTCATATCTTTCACTGATGTATTTCTTTGCTCTTTCATAGAAAAGCAGAAAATCTGCTTCACATGTTTTTGACTGGCAAGGGGGCAGCTGCTTCAGTTTGAAACACTGAAACACTGATGTAATGCTGAAGGATTTTGCCTCAAGTGCTTCGATCGTGTCGGAGAACACCTTAAGAACATGGCTGAGAAACAGAAAATATGTCTCTGACACCTCATTTCTTTCCTCTCCAAAACATCTCCACACAGTTCTGGCACAGTCCCCCTCACCCTCACTCTGGAAGTAGCTGGTCAGGGCCTTCCAATATTTCAGGATTCTGTCAATGGATGGCAGCAGGGACAACCACCTGGTGACAACATGCCGCAGCAGGTTGCATTCCTCCACCTCCACAAACTCACAGAATTCCTTTAATTGCGCTGTTCTGCTTGCTGATATGCTGAAATGGCTGTAAACCTTCAGCACAGCATTTTCCACATCAAAATCAAGGCTGTTTGCTGCATATCTGGTTGCGTTATTTAGAATATGGGCCAAACAGTTTGCAGGGAGCACATCTTTTTGGCTCAGTTTCAACTTCTGATACACACTGTTATGTTTGCCATAATTGACACTGGCATTGTCTGCTGCATATGCAGACATGTTCTTCACTTCTAAGCCAGACATCTCAAGTTTTGCCAGCAGCTGGTTTGTTATGGCCTGTGACGTTTCGTTGCTGTCACTATAGAAATCCAACAGGACATGTTGGATGCCTTCATCAAAGTGACAATACCTTACCACAATGGGAAAACACTTGGTCGTTCCTTTATTTGAGGCGTCGGTTGACGGAAAAGGGTAGGTTGTTTTCTTTTATGTAGTCGGTATGTAACTGTACAGAATAGGGCCCAAGGACGTTCTCGCACAATGCCTTGGCTTTTGTTCGGCCACAGGTCATCCCTTTAGCTGTGGGCGAGTCACTGAAAATCTCCCGGTCCACTTTCACGCCGCAGTCTACACTTCTGTACGACTGGTGTTGCTTTACAGCATGGTAAACCTTGCACAGCTCAGCAGCTGTTATTTTATTATCCAGGGGCGACGAGGCTTCACGAAAAAATGTCCTCATTGAAGAGGTACCTGCCGCACGTCTATTAGTTTTATGCTTCTCGTATCCGCATGTCGTTCAATGGCAGCTTTTCCCTTACTGCTTATGTCAAAATCACAACGACAAAGTGTGCAGAAGCCATGAAAGGAGTCTCGACTGCTTTTAGATATAAATCCATTCTGGATTGAATGAGGTCTTACGTTTTGGCATGATGCAAACTTTCTGTCAAAGAAGCCGGCATACTATGACGTAGCAGCACATGGAGCCTTGTTTACGTGTTTAACCAATGATATAGCAGATATTTATCTGACACCGCTCTTAGCCAATCATTTGTTAGAACAGATATGTTACAGCATTGGACGTTGTGCTGCATCCCAGCAAAGATTCTAGAACTCCGCTCTTCAAGCCTAGTGCCTCAAGAAGGAGGACAAATACGCGTCCGGCTTGATGCTGCGCTCGTGGTGTGTATTATTTTTACAGTAACCACACCACATTTTTCTGTAACATTTTCTTGCCTTGTGCCCTCTCATTCCACACTTGTAACATGTCATGTTAGCATCCTCTTTTCTGATAGCGGGCATTTTGGTGGGACCTCGGCCTTGACTAGTATTAGTCTTCATCACATTATCTGTAGTTTCTGTCGTTTTCATTTTCTCCGCCTCTCATATACACTAGTCTCCTTTTAAAGTCGATGAATGTAACCTTATCTTCGTTTTGCGTTACATGAACAGCTAATGGCTTAAAGTGTCTGGTATCCACCTAATATCACGGCTATAGTCAGTCCATCGCTCATGGTCTCACCGCATCTCTCAGGGCCGTAATGATGTTCTCCGCCTTATTAGGTAGTCCGTAACACTCGTTTTCTGCCAGTGTAGCTTGGTCAACGATGTATATAGATTTATTATTCGCGGCTTGCTTTTTCCAGAATAATGTTCTTTCAGAATTCTTAGAGCCTTCCTGCCATCTTCAGCGGCATCATGTCTGACCAGCGATAGGCTTTTATCATCTATCAGTCTTATTAACTCAGCATAGCAATCAGCATTCTTCTTTCTATCTTCAGCTAGTAGCTCCGGTGTATTGTCGGTGGGTTCATGTAAAATAGTTTCCTTTAATTTCAGGATATGTAGGCAGCCTAGGAATCTTTTTTCCCAAAGGTCATACTTATCTTTGGATCCATCGAACACGAGCTGTGGCACCGAAACTCCCGTTGCTCTGCTTGCCATTTTACAAGCGTGGCCGATTAGCTTGCCTTGCTATACTCTGTTTAGCTAGCTCGTTAGCTTTCGCGTTATACGTCGCGTTAAACCTCTTCCGACACTTCTTCACTTAACTCCATGTTGTTCCATATAGTTTGTAGAAGTTCCGTGTAATACTTCGCGTTAAACTTCTTCCGAAAAAACTATCTTATATCCAACTTTCCCTGGGCCCATAACCTGTTGAGCATGGAGGCGCAGTCTTCCTTCACTCACGTTAGTGGAGATTAAGCAAAGAGTCATTCCTTCTCTCTTTAGCCTTCATCCAGGCATATTTATTTTAGGAATATCAACACTGTAGTTTCAACTACATCCCTCGTGTCTCACGCACGGATCATTACAGGTGATTGAACAGACAGAACTTACGTGCGCCGTGTGGTGACGTCACATAGTATGTACCATAATACATGGAGTAAGGGCGCATCACAAAGTAAAACTTAACAACACCTCTGGGACATTATATTTACCTGAGACGGTCCAGGAGCTCAGTGATGCCCTGGTCCAGATCTGGAAGGAGATACCCCAGGACACCATCCGTCGCATCAGTAGGAGCATGCCCTGACGCTGTCAGGCATGCATACAAGCATGTGGGGCCCGTACACAGTACTGAGGACTATTTTGAGACGCTACACTGGAATTTCAGTAGAATGGACCAGCATTCCGCATCATTTTCTCATTTTTATTTTCCGAGTGTCTTTGAATTCAGCCCACTGTAGTTTGATCATTTCATTTCCAGCAAATGATTTGGTGTCCTTCTGTTCCTAACACCACCCAGCCCATATCAGTGGGCTATAGATATCCAGCATGATTCCCCCCCGCCCTTTGAGATCTGACGTGTTTTCAAAGTGTTCCTTTCATTTCTTTGAGCAGTGTACAATATGATTAGTAGAATGTCCAAAATAGTAAATAGAATATGTTCACGGTAGTACAGATATAAATGCATCACAGCAAGAGGTGCCACACACAGCGTTTTGTCGCCCCTGCGCAACAGTTGTTTGCCAGATGCTGTCATAAATTTACTTTTTATCCAACAATAAGCTGTATTCTATTATACACATTTTAGATCTTGGCTGCTGCATGACCCCGAATTTGAACCAGATGAAAGATGTTAGTGATTGGACATCTGCATCTCATGTTAGAAACAAGCAGCGCTAACGCTAACGTTTAGCTCTTAGTCCCTCTGCCCCCGGCTCCACAGGGACATGCTAATTTTTCTTCTTGTCCTAATATACTCATCAAGGCTGCTTCTGTTCGCAATGTAGCATCTGCAGACAATTCAGCCTGTAGACTGGAGGTGAAGGCAGCCGAGGTTATCTCAGAGGTTCTTCACTAGAACGCTGTAAACCTCAGAGGCTGCTTCCTGTTTTTATTCAAAATCTCTGGAACGCAAAGATACAGAAATACTTTTTCTATCTTAGTTCTGGGGTATTCTGGTTTTATCTTATCAGCTAAACAGTTACTACGATCATGTGCTGCCAAGGTGCTAAAGTTGATAATAATAAATGCATTGAAATTCGTTGTGTGTGAACATGTGCAGGCCTGTTGGACCCCAGGGAGAGTTCTGCTGCTTAAATGCAGACAGCACATTTATTCTTTAGTGTCTCCACCACAAATTAGCGGTAAATAACTGAGTCTGCTTTGAAGGGGTCCATAAAGATGGAGAGTGTTTCAGACTGATTTGGTTCTTTCCACAGGCAGTTAGACTGCTCAACTCCGGTGGACTATAACTGGCACTTTTGCACTTTGCATAATACCAAACATTTCTAGCCACTTTTCTACATTTCAAACTACATTTATTGACACTTTTTCTTATTTGACAGTTTTTTTTATAGCATTACCTCCTTAAGGAATGTCTGTTCTAAACTATAATTATTTATTCAGGTTCCAGTGATTTGACAGACAGAATGATGGCCCCCTTTTAATTTCACTGTATGTAAAATGTTCTTTTTGCCAACATGTGACCAATAAAACTTTGAACTTGAAATAGAAGTACTCAGATCTTTTACTCAGATTTTGGTCAGACCCTTTGGTCATTTAACTAAATGTGCAGTGCATTTAAAGCCCAAAGCAGGGTGATACAGTTGTGCATCTAATGGCTAATGCAAAAAAACACACAGGAGCAGTGAGGGAACATACAACCTAAACCAGGGTGATTCACAGTTTAACACTGTATTACACAGACACACTGAAACAAGTCTGTGGGAAGCCATGAGGCCTATCTAAGTGTCTGTAGCCAGGGAAGAGTAAACCCAGACCGAGCAATCCATGAGAAGTGCCTGCTCTTGTTCTGCTGTAGATATGTCTGTCATATCAAATGTTAAAGTCAGGTAATCATTCTCACAGGTAAATCAACATTTCACCTTCTGAAAACTGAATCACAGAAGTCTTACATAAATAACGACAATGGGCTATAGCCTAAGCGCTCGTCATTTGAATTGACAGACAACCAAATACATTTCAAAGAATGAGTTACTCAGGTTATTTTAAAGGATAAGGCAATGTGAATATATTCCAAGGTCAATCAGTAAAACACAGATCTGCAGCATAACAACAGCGATAATTAATTGAGTGTCAATAAATGTGATTTATTCATGGCTTCCCATACCTCTCTTTCAGCCGTCTCTCTGCATCGTCTCACAGTTTAAAAACCCTGCTCCAAATCAACATTGCTAAAATTGGAAAACAAGTTTATTTAGTTATGTTTGTTTTATTGCAAACGAAAACCTTTACAGATTCAATCAAATAAAAAAAATATATTTTGACTAAATAATTCCATATAAAAGGCAAGCAGTTCAGTACATGTTTAAAGAACATCAAACTAGACCTTAAACATTGTTTCAGGACATGTTGACACTGGCGTGCTGTTTCTGCAGGCACATCAGCATATTATACAAGTCCATGCAGTAATCAGTGTCCTGCACCGACTACACAATTCACTTAATGTAATATCCATATAATATACAGTTAGTCATCCCAAAGTAAAGCTCTGTCAGGATGGCATCACAGGATTTAAGCCTCACCACATTATGTTGTCAGCTAATTATAATATGGTTTTCATTTTCTATGAAAGATACAGTTTCAGAGCTTTTATAATGAACATACAATAACAATCCAAGAACTGAAGCAAAACTCTTCAACAGATAATGAGGCATTTAGATGGCTCGATGAAATGAATAAAAGAATATAGTGCTGACTGGTTTACCTTCCTTATAGAACTATAAAGCACTTAAGTGGTGCTTCATTCAGTCTTCACATGCTGTGGTGAATCCAGGTCTGGAACCTTGGCCTAAGGAAGAGCCTACACTTAGGGAACAGAATGAAACTATTGGACGGACACACAAATACATCTCCACTTTCATTGGCTTTGGGAGCTCTGTGTTGGTCATAAAAAGACTTTCATCTACATCTGCTCATGCTGTGGGGATGGAACAATGTTTCATGAGGTACACTATTTTCTAGGTGGAAACAAATCTACTTCAAACTGTGCAGGGTGATCACATCCCCTGGTTGTTTGCATATCTCCTCAACGTTTTGGACAGGAGTATGTGGCCCTCTTTAGAGTGCTGACCTGAGGTAATTACTGCCAAACACTGGATTGCCATTTTTGGTTTTTCACATTAACATTCATATCCATCTATGAAAACAGTCGGGGGCTGTTTACATTTTTCTTTTTTTCTCCAATAAAATATGTTGAGTACATTGGGTAATTTCCATCTGTATTAACATCGATTTCCCTTTCAAAAATTTGCTATTTTCTTGAAAACAAAGTCATAGCACACCAATTCCCGATCATTCCACACATTTTGTTTTAACATGTGTTTTGTTTGTGTCGTAGCAATGCCCTGGAAATAGTAGCGGTCAAGACTTTTAGGGGGAAGAAGAACTATAAGTTGAAGAAGTTTGCAGGATTTTGATATGTGTGCAGCTCACACACAATAAGAATGCAGACTATGATTAAAGGCTGTTCTGTTTCCTTGGTGGTGGCATGTGATTTGATCCACAGTCCCTGGTCATTTCAGATATGTCTCACCGTTGATGGTGCTGTGCTGACAAAACTAATGTTAGAGTAATGTAAATCTTTCCAGTAGAGAGGAACAACTCTGAGAATTAAAGTGATCTCACTCTCAGAGTTCTAACCTACAGCAGCCAGGATGTGGGCTGTTCGGCCCACCTTCAGACGGGTCATTCAGAGCAAATATAAACATGTTAGCATTGTGACGCGGTTAGACATGTCCATGGCCTGGATCCTTGGAGAAAAGTAACCCTCAATACATGTCTCAACTCCACTAGTTAGCAAGGTGCTGCTGTATTTGTGATGTATAACTCCAGACATTATAGAGAACTGGTTCCGGGCTAGAAATCCTGCTTCCACTAAATACACACCCTACACCCCCGAGTGGTTTAAAGACTTTAGTCTGAGGGGGAAGCTTTATCTAGCTTCTCATCATCTCAAATTGACAAAAGAAGCAGACGCTTACCGCCAGTTACTGCACATGTAGCAGAAGATTATTCATGTACTTTACAATACAAATACAAACAAAAATGATCTGGTCACAGTGCACTGACAAATCTGAAACGTTGACTTTAATTAAATGTATTATATCAACAAATTTCACATAACTGTATCAGGTCAGTTGAAAGCAATAATATTGAGTTAAACTTAATATGTTTTATTAAAACCTTATATTGTTGCTTTCAGCTAACCTAATACCATTATGTGAAATCTGTTGAGTCAAAGTTTCATTTTTTTCAGTGTGGGTAGTGACATTTAAGACAGATGACGTATTTATAGGAGTCATCTTAATGAAATATAATGGCCTTGCATATATTTCCGAAGTATTCAGAACATTGTGTTTGTGGATGCAGCTGTAAAAACAGCCACTGCTCTTCACAAGTTTACAAGTTGTATCTGTATGAACTTATTTATATAAAAAGGCAGAACAGCCAAAGAAGTCCATGCCGATGCTGCGTGGGAAGCCTTCCAGCACCTTCAGCGCCACGGGGTCAAACTTCCAGTAGTGCTGTCCACTCAGGAAGTTAGCATAGCCTGTCAGAGAGCGAGAGAAGTAACATCAAGTGTGCACCAGCAGAGGTAGGAGAAGTACTCAGGTCATGTACTTGAGTAAAAGTAGAAGTACTTAGGTCTTGTACTTGAGTAAAAGTAGAAGTACTCAGATCTTGTACTTGAGTAAAGTAGAAGTACCAGAGTGTAGGAATACTCTGTCACAGTAAAAGTCCTGCATTCTAAATGTTCCTCCAGTGAAAGTAGAAAGTACTCTCATCTAAATGTACTTAAAGTAGCGACAGTAAAAGTAGTCATTGTTTGATTGGTCCATTTCAGAATAATATCTCTGATATGTTTTATAATGATTGATCATTAAAGTGTTCTCAGAGCTGGTAAAGGTGCAGCTAGTTTGAATGGCTTTGTATACTGCAGGGTAGCTGCTGAATTTACTAAAGTAAAGTACAAGTCTCTCAAAATGTTACTTAAGTACAGTACTTGAGTAAATGTACTTAGTTACTTCACACCACAGTGCACCAGTCACAGGCCAGAGGCAAGAACATCTTCTGTGATAAGCTTAAATATATGTGAATCCAGTCCTCACCATATTTGTCCCGAAAGGCTGCATCAATATTCCCGGGGATTCCTCCCCACGCTTGCATGCTGCCAGGACGGACATCATCTACTCGATTCTCCTGAGGATTGAAGGGCCAGAAAGAAGCAGACTTGAAGAAGTAGACTTTCTCCACGTGGTCCTCCTCCCACTTCAGAGCTGCTTGGATGTCTGAGACAGGAAGACCCAGCTGGCGCACTGAGTCCGGTCCTGTTATCTTCCTCTCAGCATCAAACACCCAGTAGCTGTCTCCTGTCACGGTAAAAGAGATACAAATGAACCCCAAATTAGGATTTCATTCACCTTTATGTTATACACTGCTGTCAGCATATGTTCGTTGTGACTGTGGTGTCGATATGCTTCTGTTCAGCAGGAATACAGAAAGCACTCAGTAATGTTTTGACTGTTCAGCCTCAGAGGAAGCTGTGTGACAGGTCAACAAATGCTGTCAGGTGGGCTTCAGAATAAACAAGTGCTCCTTTTTTTACTGGCTTTAACCTGGTTAAAGTTATTTTTAGATCGAGCAGCAACACACAAGTCTCCTACCTTTGGCATTCTAGTTCCTGTCTCGCTCCATGCTTCACTGTCTCTTCCTCTTATATCTCTGGTAAGTGGACCTTTTATTCTTTTAATGCTTATGGTTTATATATAATTGTTGATCCATTTATTTCAGGGGTGTAAAACTCAAGTGCAATCGCATACCACATCAACATTATGGTTGCACTCAAATGGCCGGTTGTAACTTTACGAATATAAAAATATATATATATAAATATATATACAATAATTCATTATATTATATAATTGCCTCTGCATTGGATTATTATTGGTTTCAGTGATAAACAAATTAATAACTATCTCTGAAAGCAAAAGTCTAGGTACAATAATTGCAAGCACATAGTCAACAATTACACCATCGTACAATTTCTCAAAAAATTAGTTTGTCACAATTTTTTTGGGGGACTTTTAACTGATTTTACAAGTGGGGAGAACAACTATTTGATACACTGCCGATTTTGCAGGTTTTCCCACTTACAAAGCATGTAGAGGTCTGTATTTTTTATCATAGGTACACTTCAACTGTGAGAGACGGAATCTAAAACAAAAATCCCGAAAATCACATTGTATGATTTTTAAGTAATTAATTTGCATTTTATTGCATGACATAAGTATTTGATCACCTACCAACCAGTAAGAATTCCGGCTCTCACAGACCTGTTAGTTTTTCTTTAAGAAGCCCTCCTGTTCTCCACTCATTACTGGTATTAACTGCACCTGTTTGAACTCGTTACCTGTATAAAAGAGACCTGTCCACACACTCAATCAAACAGACTCCAACCTCTCCACAATGGCCAAGACCAGAGAGCTGTGTGAGGACATCAGGGATAAAATTGTAGACCTGCACAAGGCTGGGATGGGCCTACAGGACAATAGGCAAGCAGCTTGGTGAGAAGGCAACAACTGTTGGCGCAATTATTAGAAAATGGAAGAAGTTCAAGATGAACGTCAATCTCCCTCGGTCTGGGGCTCCATGCAAGATCTCACCTCGTGGGACATCAATGATCATGAGGAAGGTGAGGGATCAGCCCAGAACTACACGGCAGGACCTGGTCAATGACCTGAAGAGAACTGGGACCACAGTCTCAAAGAAAACCATTAGTAACACACTACGCCGTCATGGATTAAAATCCTGGACGCAAGGTCCCCCTGTTCAAGCCAGCGCATGTCCTGGCCCGTCTGAAGTTTGCCAATGACCATCTGGATGATCCAGAGGAGGAATGGGAGAAGGTCATGTGGTCTGATGAGACAAAAATAAAGCTTTTTGGTCTAAACTCCACTCGCCGTGTTTTGAGGAAGAAGAAGGATGAGTACAACCCCAAGAACACCATCCCAACCGTGAAGCATGGAGGTGGAAACATCATTCTTTGGGGATGCTTTTCTGCAAAGGGGACAGGACGACTGCACCGTATTGAGGGGAGGATGGATGGGGCCATGTATCGCGAGATCTTGGCCAACAACCTCCTTCCCTCAGTAAGAGCATTGAAGATGGGTCGTGGCTGGGTCTTCCAGCATGACAATGATCCCAAACACACCGCCAGGGCAACTAAGGAGTGGCTCCGTAAGAAGCATCTCAAAGTCCTGGAGTGGCCTAGCCAGTCTCCAGACCTGAACCCAATAGAGAATCTTTGGAGGGAGCTGAAAGTCCGTATTGCCCAGTGACAGCCCCGAAACCAGAAGGATCTGGAGAAGATCTGTATGGAGGAGTGGGCCAAAATCCCTGCTGCAGTGTGTGCAAACCTGGTCAAGAACTACAGGAAACGTCTGATCTCAGTAATTGCAAACAAAGGTTTCTGTACCAGATATTAAGTTCTGTTTTTCTGATGTATCAAATACTTAGGTCATGCAGTAAAATGCAAATTAATTACTTACAAATCATACTATGTGATTTTCTGGATTTTTGTTTTAGATTCCGTCTCTCACAGTTGAAGTGTACCTATGATAAAAAATACAGACCTCTACATGCTTTGTAAGTGGGAAAACCTGCAAAATCGGCAGTGTATCAAATGCTTGTTCTCCCCACTTTATATATATATGTATATGTATATATTCAAATAAAACATTCATAAGTGTTCTCCTGTATTATGGCAGACCTTGGAAGAACCAGATGTTTCCAGACGTGTCTTCATATGCAGCGTCGATGTGGTCAGGGATGCCTCTCCAGTGGCGTGAAGCCAGGGCTGGATACCCTGCCTGCAGCTGCCCATCCCGGATACGCCAAACATACGCAGACCTGAAGAAGAACAGCTCACCCCGGATCATGGACACGGCATCAAAGTTTGTCCTGCATGCATCCATCTGCAGACACAACGAAGACACATCAGGGACATTTGTTCTGTGGACTCACAGGCAGAGACTGGAGGAATCCCAAAACACAGAGCATGCAGCTCTGAGTCCATTCCCAGGATCATTTTCTCACCATTCCAACGTCAATCTCATTGGTCTCAGTCATGTCGGGTTGTCTGTGTCGGGGTGGGCCGTACAGATACTGGATGCCCCTCTTGTCGTCCTCGCTGAGCTGCAGAGGGTAGGAGTCGCTGTAGAAAGGACACATCACAGCGTCCGGCTCCAAGGAGTGCTGCAGGCCCAGAACATGACCAAACTCATGAGTGGCCACCTGGAGCAGATCTGTGCCTGAATGGGACAGCAGGGATAGAGAGACAGAGGCTTTGTTACTCTTTAGTGCAGGGGTGTCAAACAGACAGCCATACAGAGGGTCCAACCCGGGCCGCGGGATGACTTTGCAAAGTTTACAAATTACAGATAAGACATTAACTGCTGTTTTCACAACTCTTATGGTTAGTTCCCACTTTAGACTGTTTGGTGTCAGTTCGGATAACAATAAATGTAAAATAATCTCTAGATCAAGTTGTTGTTTGGTTCATGAAGTAAAATCTGATATTGTTCAGTTCCAGATGCCGGTGACTAAATGTGTTGTGATCTGTTGTAATGCACATGTGTAAATGATAAACTGAGCATACAATTGTTGAAATTGCACTTTGCTTGAGGAATTTCAAGTTTTTCAAAATGTTGTGTAAAAATATTTTCACAATATACTTTTCTTGCGTTATTAAAAGGGAACAATCTGGAGTTATTTTCACTGGTCCGGCCCACCTGAGATCAGATGTGGCTGTATGTGGCCCCTGAACTTCAATAGGTATTGCACCGCTGCTTTAGTTTTAACAAATGAGGAACACAAATGCATCTTTAAAAGCAGGAGGATAAACATAAACCTCAGGGTATTTCAAATGTACTCACCCACATTGTTGCCCACTGTCCAATGCTCATCGTAGTCAAAGTGGACTTCGCCCTCTCTCTGTGTCCGAGGGAAAAAGGCATGGGCGAGGATTCCTCCAGGACCATCAAACGGAAGGCTGTCCCCGTGCCAGTACCTACACAAGCAATTCTTTTACTCTACACAATCAGTGAAAAGTGCCTCATTTAGGTTAGTGTTCAAGCTGCGGTCATCTTTATATAACTGCAGAATACGTTTCTGCTGGTTTGAGTTGAATATACAGTGAGACCTTTTCAAGACCTTTAGGGAACATGGCTGAACAGCTCACAGATGTCTTCCTTTCTTCTTTTTGACTGATCTAGCTACTTTGTGCAAAATCCAGAGCCGCTCTGTGCAAACGTTGCATGGATCCAAACGCTGTTGGGAGGTGTTGACATTGTTAATGTAGAGAGGGCCAGCGCTGTAGAGAGGGCCAGCACGGGGGCCAGACTGTTGATTCTATCCATGCGAGGTGTTAGCTGGTGGCTCTTTATGGCAGCTTTACGATTTTTGACTTCCAAAGCTAAAAAAAAAGTTCCTTATTTGAGTGTCTCTTGCACAAGGTGCACTGTTCTCCAACCACATCGTTTTACTTGCACTTACCCATGTTGGGCCAAATTTGCATAAACAGAAATTATTTGACCTTATAATGCTATTTTTTTGAAGGACGGAGATACCGTCACATCTCAGCACACCAGCTGTGTGTGCGGAGACAAACGCTGTCACAGTTCACTTTATTTTGATAGTTCACACGAAAAAGAGCCAACCTGTATAGATTTTATTTCCAGAAGGCGTTTTTATTGGGGTTATAAATATATTTTTATGGAAAATGGCCTTACAAAATGCTTTTCTATTCTTCAACCAGTTACCACACTTCACAACACTAGCAAGCACTCATTCCCTAAAAGAGTATTCCATACAAGACCCATCTACACCAGGTATGTGTATTTTGTCTTTTTGCCAAAGGAAGGGCAGACAGATACTGGTAACAGATGTATTCTTTATCCTTCCCCTCCTCAGCCTTAGCGTTTATGTAAAAGCACTGCTGTGCCTCAGAGAAAGAAGGGCTTTCCAGTAGTTATGAAACTGTACTGGGGAGCACAATAAACAAAAAATATGCTATCACGTGAAAATATTGTAAACCAAATGCCAAAATGACTCATCCGTGCTTATAAAGACACGCTGTAGGCTGGCTTCTCATACAGCCTGCCAAACAGCGCCGTCGATGCATTCATTCATGATTGTAATCTGACTCACTGGATACATCTGCTTCAGGTTTACTGAGAGAGAGATTCATGCTTGGGTTTAAAATAATAAGATCATCTCGAAAATACATAATATAGACCTCCAAGTTTGTTTCTGATAATTGGTTAAGCATAATTCAATGTTCAACTCAAAACTGCTCTTCTTTTTACTAACTCTCCACGCAGCAGTCAGCATGGACTGGCATGAGATCCCTGATCACTGCTTTGACTCAAAGTGCATTTATTCACTATAACTTTACATTTTGTCAGTTGTTTTTCTCACTCAAACTCAACCACCTTCAAAACTATTTGTACTCAATTCGACTCACGTTGCCAAATGCAAGACAGGGCTGACTAGCTAACAGATCCAATACAGACTATTGCAAATAAATCTATAAAATGACCAATGTTCTCCCTGATGGTTCACAGGTTTCAAACAAACGTGGACGTTGATCTCACATCTGGTCAGGAATCCCTAGTTGAAAATATGAGTTTTCTCTTTCTCAGTGATGATGATGTATGTCCCTGTTAAACCAAATACATATTTAAAAAAGAACAAAGATCGTTTTGTCCTAAATTCTTCTCAAAGCCTTTGTATATCATACAGATAATGTAGTTGGAATCATGTGTTAATCGCTCCTGGAGATATTAAAGATATTGCTATTTGATGTAAGGGGATGTAGGTTTTTTTTAAAGAATAGACAAAAGGGCAGATGTCGGGAAAATAAGTGTCTCTGATTGGCTGTTTCTGCTCAGAGCTGACACATGACAGGAGCTGATTTTGTGCACTTTGCTGTATATAGGAGTTAGTAGATGTGTCTTTCCCTTAAATGAAGAACTTCTTACTGTTAGGATGGCTAAATCATTATTGGAAAACATATTGTCTGATCTGTCTGTAACATCAGCTGTGGTGTGTGTAGATGTGTTGAGCTGTGGTGTGTGTAGATGTGTTGAGCTGTGGTGTGTGTAGCCTGTGTTGGGTGTAGCTGTGTTGTGTGTAGCTGTGTGTAGCTGAGATGTGTGTATATGTGTTGGGTGTAGCTGTGTTGTGTGTAGCTGTGTTGTGTGTAGATGTGTTGTGTGTAGCTGTGTGTGGCTGTGTTGTGTGTAGCTGTGGTGTGTGTAGATGTGGTGTGTGTAGCTGTGGTGTGTGTAGATGTGTTGAGCTGTGGTGTGTGTAGATTTGATGTGTGTAGCTGTGTAGCTGTGGTGTGTGTGTAGCTGTATTTAGCTGTGTTGTGTGTAGCTGTGTTGTGTGTAGCTGTATTTAGCTGTGATGTGTGTAGCTTCGATGTGTGTAGATGTATGTAGCTGTGGTGTGTGTAGATGTGTTGAACTGTGGTGTGTGAAGCTGTGATGTGTGTAGAGGTGTGTAGCTGTGTTGTGTGTAGATAGGTTGTGTGTAGCTGTGTTGTGTTGAGGTGTGTGTAGCTGTGTTGTGTGTAGCTGTGTTGTGTGTAGCTGTGTTGTGTGTAGCTGTATTTTGTTGCGGTGTGTTGTGTTGTTTGTAGCTGTGATGTGTGTAGATGTGTGTAGCTGTTTTGTGTAGCTGTGTTGTGTGTACATGTGGTCTGTGTGTAGTGTTGTGTGTAGCTGTGTTGTGTTGAGGTGTGTGTAGCTGTGTTGTGTGTAGATGTGTGTAGCTGTGTTGTGTGTAGCTGTGTTGTGTGTAGCTGTGTTGTGTTGAGGTGTGTGTAGCTGTGTTGTGTATAGCTGTGTTGTGTGTACATGTGATATATTGTGTGTAGCTGTGTTGTGTGTAGCTGTGTGTAGCTGTGGTGTGTGTAGCTGTGGTGTGTGTAGATGTGTTGAGCTGTGGTGTGTGTAGATGTGATCTGTGTAACTGTGTTGTGTGTAACTGTGTTGTGTGTAGCTATGGTGTGTGTAGCTGTGGTGTGTAGCTGTGATGTGTTTAGCTGTGTTGTGTGTAGCTTAGTTGTGTGTAGCTGTGTTGTGTGTAGCTGTGATGTGTGTAGCTGTGATGTGTGTAGCTGTGTTGTGTGTAGCTGTGGTGTGTAGCTGTGATGTGTGTAGCTGTGTTGTGTGTAGCTATGTTGTGTGTAGCTATGTTGTGTGTAGCTATGTTGTGTGTAGCTGTGGTGTGTGTAGCTGTGGTGTGTAGCTGTGATGTGTGTAGCTGTGTTGTGTGTAGCTGTGTTGTGTGTAGCTGTGTTGTGTGTAGCTATGTTGTGTGTAGCTATGTTGTGTGTAGCTGTGGTGTGTGTAGCTGTGGTGTGTAGCTGTGATGTGTGTAGCTGTGTTGTGTGTAGCTTTGTTGTGTGTAGCTGTGTTGTGTGTAGCTGTGTTGTGTGTAGCTGTGTTGTGTGTAGCTTTGTTGTGTGTAGCTGTGTTGTGTGTAGCTGTGGTGTGTAGCTCTGATGTGTGTAGCTGTGTTGTGTGTAGCTGTGATGTGTGTAGCTGTGTTGTGTTGTGTGTACCTGTGGTGTGTAGCTGTGATGTGTGTAGCTGTGTTGTGTGTAGCTATGTTGTGTGTAGCTGTGTTGTGTGTAGCTATGTTGTGTGTAGCTATGTTGTGTGTAGCTGTGATGTGTGTAGCTGTGTAGTTGTTGTGTGTAGCTGTGATGTGTGTAGCTTTGTTGTGTGTAGCTGTGTTGTGTGTAGCTGTGGTGTGTAGCTCTGATGTGTGTAGCTGTGTTGTGTGTAGCTATGTTGTGTGTAGCTGTGTTGTGTGTAGCTATGTTGTGTGTAGCTATGTTGTGTGTAGCTGTGGTGTGTGTAGCTGTGGTGTGTAGCTGTGATGTGTGTAGCTGTGTTGTGTGTAGCTTTGTTGTGTGTAGCTGTGTTGTGTGTAGCTGTGTTGTGTGTGTAGCTGTGGTGTGTAGCTGTGATGTGTGTAGCTGTGTTGTGTGTAGCTTTGTTGTGTGTAGCTGTGTTGTGTGTAGCTGTGTTGTGTGTATCTTTGTTGTGTGTAGCTGTGTTGTGTGGTGTGTAGCTGTGGTGTGTAGCTGTGATGTGTGTAGCTGTGTTGTGTGTAGCTATGTTGTGTGTAGCTGTGTTGTGTGTAGCTATGTTGTGTGTAGCTATGTTGTGTGTAGCTGTGATGTGTGTAGCTGTGATGTGTGTAGCTGTGTAGTTGTGGTGTGTAGCTGTGATGTGTGTAGCTTTGATGTTTGTAGCTGTGATGTGTGTAGCTTTGTTGTGTGTAGCTGTGTTACCTGTTGAAGTCTATGAGGATGTCGGCCTCTCCAGAGGTGACCTCTCTGAGGGTCAGAGGAGTGACGGCGGTCCACACACCAAACGCCTCCTGGAGAACCTGCCGCACCCTGCCCTCACTCATCTGCCAGGGAAACGCTCAATCCTGTTGGGACCAACATGAACATCATTTATACACCTATCGTCACATTCATTAGTTGTTGGAAAATGTAGACACACACCTGCACACAACAAAGAGCTGTATTAGAGAGCATTCACGGCATGTTTACTATTACCTAATAAAGCTGACTTGAAAAAGTGACTGTGAACCAAACTGTTGAATCACGGTGCATCAGTGCAGGGTAAAGATGATTGTTTATGCAGCCACCTGATACAAACACTCCTTTCAATAAACCCTCAAAGCAAATTTGTCAGTTGTTTTTGTTGCAGGGAATGTAATTGTGTGCGATGTAAGCTCGCCCTTGGCAGCACAACATTTATAACAAGTGTGAGCCTCTAGTGCATTGATTTTATTTTATCTATTAAACCATTCACACTGTGCAGGTGCAGCAACATTTTACAAATAAGCCACATATATACTGTATATAATGTATAGCGGGTCTCCGCATACCATGGCTTACCAACCAAACACATTTTTTTTTGTTTTTATCCTGAAAACTAACATAAGCATGTGCCCAGTAAACATCTGTGTACACGGTATGTATACAATATACAGCTCCAGAAAAAATGAAGAGAGCACTTCAGCATTATCAGTTTTTCTGGTTTGACTACTCATAGATATGTCTTTGAGTTAAATGATTTTCTTTCTTTTTTTATTGTATTCTATAAACTACTGACAACATTTCTCTGTGTTGGAATTAAACAGACACTGGAATGGCTGTAGAGATAAAGATTGGAGAAATATTTGGAGTGGTCTCTTCATTTTGTCCGGAGCTGTATATACTGAAAGATTGAAAGATTCAACCTTTCAGTATATACTGTATACATATATCTGTAAAAAGTATAAATACACACATTTAATTTTGTTTGAATGCATACTAAAGATGAATTTCTGTTTTTTACATTTTAAGATGTAAAACAAAATGTAAAGAAGGAATAAGCTTTTGGACATTAGCTGGATTCATCTTATGAACTGCAAAAAAATGTAATATTAATGATATATTGCTTAATCAAATGCATTCCTCTTTATATTGTTATTCCATACAATGTATGTCTAGAAACTGGGGGGGTTTTATTCACATGTTCAAATAAGATGTATTATTGTTGATAATGCTGCCTCACTGGATACATCTGCCAAAGAAAAGATTCGTGTTTGGGTTTAGCGTCAAACTTTTTGGCAAAAAACTAGCCTCTAAAAAGCTTGCCTGGTTCCAAAACTGCATGAGAGCAGGGACCCAGTAGCTCTGAAATAGCTGGAGACTTTTCAGTACTGATTTTCTGCATGCAGTGACTCCAGATCATCTTAAGAAACCTTTCTTAACACCAGCGCGTTGCAGAAAAGGGGCACAGACTTCAAGAAAAAGACAAAAGAATCTATAAAGCATGAGTTTACTTTGCATACTGTGGGAGTGATTTCACTCAGAGTTAATCGTGCCATATGAGAATGGGCTCTGTCTTGTTGTTCAGCTGGGTGAACAAGCTCAGACACAACAGACAGGATGTGATATAAACTTCAGCACCTCCGGCAAGCTCCACTGACACTGAGCGCACTCCTTCACACCAGACTGATACACTGCGGGTCCTGCTGTGTCAGGAACAAGCTTGTGTCACAGTTTAACTGTAGAAGTCTGTAGTGGTGGTTCAACAGAGTAAGAGTCTCTGTAATGGAGCCACAGTCTCTATTCACTGTCACCACAAGCACACATGCACCACAGTATTGCAGAATGACACAGTGCTGACTAGCTCTAAAACTCTGCCCTCTACAAAAGGAATCATTCCTTCATTCATTGTAATTACAGGATGATTCTAGAATGTATGGTATGGCTGGCCATTTAGGGCTGCCTATTCTGCTGATTCGACCAAATACTGGAAATCAAACCATGTATTCCAAGCCTTCGTGTGAGGCTGCGTGTTTCTGTAAATACCCACCACCTTAATGTCTCCAGCCCCCCCTCAGCCTAGGTTCAGACATGAGCTTTATAGCAGACTGAAGCCATCAACTTTGTCTTGCGCTCTCAGATGAATGAATGTATTTCTCTGGAGGCCATGACAGTCAGACCTCACAGCTGTTTGTGTGGTCAAAAATAAACTTAATTTGAAGGGAAGGTAGTATATACAGTATATTAAATATTTAAATTACAAACAGTTCCATGAAAAAATAAACCTAATTTAAAATCTTGGTGGACAGTTCAAAAACCGAGGGGAACCCATTAGATTGCCTGCTAGATCCGACACCCTGTGTGTGAGGATGTATGGACACTTTGGCCACTGCTGAGCCAGTCGCAGTTTGGAAGCAGATCACTTCTGGTGTAGCCGCTGTGCCTGATCTACCATATGGTCAAGGTTGCAAGTCTTAACCGCCATAAATACCTCTGCTTTTGGATAAGGTAAAATATTCTTTCTAAACTGTCTCTGATAGGGTCTCAGTACACTATCTATGCACTATCAACTTTATTTATTTTTATTTTACCACGCCCCTGGTTCAGCTGGAGGGAATGAATGAGGTGATCAGTGTAGGAGCTTTTTATCCAATAAAGCAGCTGTGAGTAGCATTTACTGTAAGAATCACACACATTTATTCAATAGTGCAGACGCATTTCCGTCTTGGGGTAGGTTTTGGGGGCCCATGAGCTGTCAGTGCCCAGGGGCCCCTGGAGGTACTAATCTTGCCTTGTGTAGCTGCCAGTACAAAACTAAAACAACCCAGAGAAGATGTCTGTCAAAGGCAAAAACACATGTTTTTTAATTGCATTGTATATATTTACTTGCTAATTAGTTAATTAACTTAATTAATTTAGGTTGGGGAGCAAGGCCACATCTACTAAGCTACCTAACACAACCGCCTGGTTTGTCTCCATGTCCTTACTCACATCCCTTCACTCCTTCTTTCCTTCACCCCTTCATACATCCCTTCATCATTTCCTCCCGTGTCCCCTGCTATCTACCTATTAAACTTCATTTTTTGTCTCATTGTCTGAAATAATCAGGAGCAACCCCCCTATGTGTTAGTCCGCGCCCTGTACAAATGTTCTATCGACTGTGCAATGAAAGGACGCCATCAGACCTCACTATTCACAGTACAGTACAACATCACCAAGTCTGCCTTCTACCACCTCAGAAAAGTCTCACGACTCCGGCCTTCACTCACGCATTCAGTGAAAGATACTCATCCATGCCTTCATCACTTCCCGTCTGGACTACTGCAACGGTGTCCTGTCTGGACTGCCCACCAAGGCCCTCATCAGACTCCAGTACGTCCAGAACTCAGCTGCTAGGGTTCTAACCCACACAAAGCCCTGGCAGCATATCACTCCCATCCTCCAACACCTCCACTGGTTGCCAGTCAAGTCACGCATCACCTACAACATCCTCCTGCTCACCTACAAATCTCTCCATGGACTCTCACTACAATACCTCACAGATCTCCTCCACCCTTACACTCAGTCACGTTCCCTGCGGTCCTCTGACAAGGACCTGCTGGCCACTCCCCGCACCAGATTGCAAACTTTTGGGGAAAGGGCCTTCACTGCCAATGCTCCCACACTCTGGAACAGTCTACCACCCCACGTCCGCTCTGCTCAATCCCTGCCCATGTTCAAAAAGCAACTCGAAACATTTCTCTGCACTAAGTCCTTTGATCCCTAACCCCCACTCCCCTTTTCTCCTCCCTATTTGTAAAGCGACCTTGGGTACCATGAAAGGCACTAAGTTGAAGTTATTATTATTATTACTTCCGGCAACACCCATTTTTTAACTCAACCTTCATTTTGGTCCGCCTGAACATACCAGCTGGATATAGCAGAATATATGTGTGTTTCCTACTTGTAGGTGAGGTCATTCTTCTCCCAGCGGCCTCCGAACAGAGCATATCGCTTCCTGCGCTGCTCTCTCTTCAGGGCTGCCTTCTTCTTCCGATTATAGTATGAGGGGCCGACCTGCGTTAGGCTGGGATAGTCTGGGACTCCACAGCGACGACGCTTCCAGAACTCCGTGTCATTTTTGGATGCCAGTACAGTCTTCAATTGGTTCTCTTTGTTTAGCGTGTCCTGCTGGTGTCTTCCCCTCTTCTTCAGACCAACGTGACTGTTGCTCTGCGGCCTCACCTACAAACAAATGAACATCATCTTTTCAGCCATGATTAACAACAATAAATAACATTATTATTTTCCAACTGTATTTGTATGCTGATGAAACCATCTTTGAATGTCAGGTCTATCAAAGACCTTCACCAGGTTGCCACTTTGGACAGCTCCAGATATCATTTTTTAAAATTGGAATATAATTGATACAGGTCAGCCTTATCAAGATTTGGTTGGACATTAGTTTGTCCAATATAGTTACCTTCAAGCCCTTGCTAAATAAAAGGGGGCAGGAAGGACCACAGCGACTGAGCAACAGCGAAGCAAATCCTAAAAAGCCTTTAACAGCTTGTTTTTATGACTAACGGTGCAAGACGTCTTCTCTCAGATGTGAGGACAGCACCTGATGAATGTCTGCCACACTCCCTCCTCACAGTGACGTCACTTTGTCTTCTGTTTTGCTGATTTGACCGTTTGGAGTCTACAAGCTCAGCTATCCCATTAGCCTATGATTGTTAGTACACCTCAGTTTCAGAGTCACTGAGTAAGCCCTTTTAAGAAGTAAACAAGCTGGACTGGTACACACTGTGCAGGACACTGGATGTCATCAGGGGACAACTGTCACGTGACTGGTGTGTCCTTGTATCAATAGTTTTCATATCTTTCAGATAAATACGTTTTTTTTTTCCTGAGGTCAAACAGAAACATCATTTATACAGCTCATCATCGGATTCATTAGTTGTTGGAAAATTGAGGACTCTTCATTTTCAAACATGGAATAAGTTACTGCAAGCCATTCTGAACATGTTTGTACTGTTTATATCAGGCCACCTACAGTTCAGTGCTTTGGGCCTCTTTGATAAAGTGCTTCTCAGAATGCACTGGATGATGAATCTACACGTATAATAATGATAACTTCAATTTTAAATTCACACAAGAACACTTATCTATGAAGGTACACACACATACTGTACATACATACACACAAACACACACATTGACTGTTTTTGTTTTTTTAACCTCAATTTCATTAATCAACGCCAGAGTTAGTTGAGTTTTAAATCTTCAGAATATGTCCTCCACTAACTGATATTTACTGTGTTTCTCCATTCATACATTTCCTAAAGCTGTCATCATTTATTGTATTTATTGATAGTTGTATTTATCATGAATCATCAAATGTTTTATTTAATTCGTATGTCTGTATCAGATGTGTGTACAAAACTCAGACCTAAAATCAACAGTTAAAGATGTATTATGTATAATTTCTGTACTCAAATATTTGAAAACAGATTAGATCTGTATGTATGCGATTGTTGAGTAGTGTTCTTACACTTTCCCAATGTTTCCAACTATTTTCCCACCAGGACAAATCTGTCATTTTAATAAAAGAAAGGGTTTGCTCTGCGCTCCTGTACAGGCGTCACCCTCGTGTTTATGCTGCATATTTCTGTAATCTCTGCAGGCCTATTAATTACCTCTACATATTTTCATATGAAGTCATGGATTTAAGCTGCAACTAGAAAAAGTCCCAACAACCTTGCCTCTTTGTCCTGTGAAGCTAACGGTAAACCAACAGGATTATTCAGACTTCTTTAAAGTCTTATTGACTGGTTGATTGTCCTTTATGATTGCAAAGCAAATAAGACAATCAATCAGTGAGAAGAATGAAATGCTTAATCAAAGCTTTAAAGTTTTCTAAAAGGATTATGACTCGATGTTTGTTCAAATACTGAACAATCAGAAGCCACACTGGCCCTGAGTCAGCCGGCCAAACCCAGTCGATTGTTTTTCTGTCGGGAGGAGGGACAGGTTTACTGCTTTAATCTAGGTTATTGATAGGTCACATTAAAACGTATGAGTTCAATCCCTCACAGCGGTCTATGTGTATTCCAAACATACACATATTTATCCATCATATATAAATGCATGGCTCTGGAGCAAGTTTACCAACGTTTTTAAAAAAGACCTTTATTTTTCCAAAGTTTCAAAAGTATCTCTGATGATGTCATAGTGTTGATATCAGGGTAAACTAACACTAAAAAGTATTGTTTAGTCTTGGCTTAATCATTTTGTATTAAAAAAAAAGGAAACACATTATCACTGCTAAGAGCCCAAGGTTACATTTTAAAAGGGTTTTTCCTGTCTAAAGATATTCAGTTACCCATCAGTAAGAGAAGAAGCAAGATGGTGAATATTGGGCATTTTGCTTTGACTGAAACAATGGATAACTCAGCTCAACATCATACATAACAATGGACTCATGGTTGAAGAGGTTTGAACTGCCTCATCAAAGTTGAAGCCTGCGGGCCGAGTGCAGCTCAGTTTACGGTGAGTGACAGAACTAAGGCAAGTGTGTGGGCAAGAGGCAAGGTTTCATTTCAGGAGCACAAACACAGAGTCACATGCCATTAAAACAAAGCTCTGCGAACGCTGGGGAACTCCTGGAGCTGGAGCTGGCATGTCCCCACAGCACTCTGCTGTTTATCCAATCTCGCACAAGCTGATGTGCCCTAGCTTCAACCCTTATTACATGCTGATCCCATCTACAGAGGGCCATTGTTGTTTTCCTTATAGTACAGTTTGAATCTACCTTTGAACATATAAATACGATGTGTGCATGCAGGTAGCAACATGTACAGGACTGAAAAAATGTGGACCACACCAACACAGACGCAGATCTATTCTCAAGGGCTCCACAAAGCTGCATCCCAGTGAGCAGATGTCTGGAAGTCCCCGGTTTAGTCATCACATCAGGTTGTCTGCATTGTAACACAGGGAGCGTGTTACAAAAGGGTTTCCAAGGATGCTGACCCGACACAACTGGGAGTGACTCGTTTTACAACTTGCAATTACAAAAACACCGAGCAGAACGTGAAGTGATTTGTTCACCACTCTGCAACGTTTTGACAATTACTACTTTTACTCACCTACATTTGTGGGCAAATGTTGTACTTTTTACTCCACCACATTATTAATACAAAATATAAATCGACCCATAAATTATCATTATTATAGGTTAAGCTAGTAAGTAGTTTATAGAGATTTAAATGAACCCCACTTATACCAAGTGCAACACATTCATGAACCAATCATTTTCATATATTTAACAAAATACTTTTAAATGACCAGGTGCTTAAAATGGCCATTTTGCATAACCAATACTTTACTTTTGTTTCTAAAAGTATTTTTAATGCAAATACTTTTTTACTTTTACTCAAGTTCAGTCTGGCTCTCACATGGCAGATAAGAGTAGTCCAGACTGAGAGAAATCATGCTCACATTGGAAGACATTTCTCAAGAGTAACTAATGATTGTCAAAGATTCACACATACCAAGTGGAGGAGGTATGCCTCTCTCACTAAATTCAACAAGTTATTACTTTTGTTTCAGATATTTCTACATAAAATATACTTTTCAGAGCTGTGCGTGGTTAACCAAGTATTTAAATCCTACTTCATAATGTCAAAATACTTAGAAATTCATGTGAGTAAGCTTGTAAATGTATTAGTTTCAATAAAGGGGGTTTGTTCAAGTGAATACATTAGTAAAGCCTGTTTTAAGCTTCCTTCACATGCAGTACCCAGAGATCACACACTGAACCTGGGTAGAGGTGAGCTCACAACCCAAATTCTAAATCAGAACATGCTTGCCCTGACAAATGTAGAAAGTCCTTTTGGGTTGACAAGAAACACTGTGTTTTAGTGCTGTTCAATCATTTAAATACATGAAATCATCAGATCTATTGCATTGTGTACTTTTATTATTATTTAACACAACACAGGTTGCGTTTTTGCTGCATAAATACGATAAATGTTTGATTAAAACAATGACAGAACACTAAATGAGACTGGAACTGAAAATGCTCATTTAGACTCAAACACTGATTTAATGTGGATTTGAAGTACAAATTATTCATCTTTAGGAGTATTCAATTTAAACTGTTACTCCATTCTGTTCACATACTGTAGTATCTGCATACTAAACAGTGGTGAAGGGTAACTTAGTAAATAGTACTTTACTTGGGTCCAAATTTCAAGCCGCTTTCAAGTGCATCTACTCGAGCACATATCAGGGAGAGATATCATTATTTGTAATCTCTTACTCTTAAATACAGATAAAAATGAATAGTGCATCTTCTCTTGATAAACATGTACAGGGTTGTTAGGGATATGAACGATCTTGCTTCTAAAATGAACATTTTGATTAGCAATGAAAGTCCAGTGTGGTTCATTGGCAGGGCAGGTCGTTTGAACTGTTAGGGAATATTTTGCTTAGGTGGTTAACCTTTGACATAACTCATCATTTTGTCCTTACTCTGTCTCTATTCCCATGGCATAGGTCTTTGGCCTTGGGGTGCTGTAATTTCCCTTAAGGAGGGGCGGTTTGGGCGCTTTGTTGATGCCAGTCTATGAGCGAGAACAAGCTGACCTGAGATAGTTTATTGTTTAGGGACGTCTAGAAGCCCTTCTTATCTGGAACGTAGGTTCCCTGATTTTCACATTTTTTGCCATGTACGATGGCTTTAGTTAGATTCAGGGTCCGTCATTGTTTAGTCTGGCGACTGAAGACTGAAGAATGTTGATTGTCCATTTGGAACTGCTTAAAAACTCGGACTGCAGTAGAGATCTTCAGAATTGGTCGGGCAACCGCTGTGTCAACTTGTGGCTGCAGCAAATGTCAATTCTCCGGCCGTTAACTTCAGAATAAACCTTCAATGTTTGCCAACAAAGTTCCAGCTCTCCCCATGTCTCTCTGAGTTTCGTCTCCAATGCTCCAGAAGTTTCCATCACAGTTTGCTGCAGAAACTCAGCATGATAATACATAACATTGATATAGCGCTTTTCCGAGTGCTCAAAGACGCTTGATGCATGAAGCACAAAGAGCCTCAGGGAGTCTGTTGGCTGATGTGTCTCTCTCTAAGTATCTGCTATTTTCTGCTGTTCCTGAGTCAGCACAGTTGCAGAGACTTGCCTCTGCCTGCTCCCTCTGACTCTCTGTTGACAGCACTGTGAAGCAGGTCTGGCTTCAATCAAGCTGCAGAGTCGACACTAATGCTGTCCTGTCCGCATACAGTACTGATGTAACGAGCATAATGCTTTCATATTTTTTAAAGCATGACAAATTTAAAAACTGATGTTTGATTTGTATCAATTGTGAAAAAAAAATGTACTCTTCCACAAACTATTGAGTCAACAGTTGGCTTGCAGCCTTGCATGAAACTGATATGGAGTTGGCAGCTCTTTTAATATAACTGTGCAGATTAACAGTGGAACACACTTTTTACTTGCACGTTTTGAGCTCTGTGTTAATGTGTCATGAAATGCAGCTGCTTTTATCCAGGCTTTACTTTAAATTCCATGAAAAACATGAATCCATCATATGCAATATTTCTACTGTCATACTTAGACCAGTGGTGTAAAGTAAGTAGATTTACTCACTTATTGTGCTTAAGTACAATTTGGAGCATTTCAATTGTTTGCTATACTTTTTACTTCTACCCCACTACAATTCAGAGGTAAATGGTGTACTTTCACTACGTTTATTTAATACCTTTAGTTAGTTTACAGATCTGGATTAATGATGTTAAATATAATCAGCCCTTAAATCAGACTTTAGTTCACCTGGAGTAAATCCAGCAGCTACCCTGCAGTATACAAAGCCATTCAAACTAGCTGCACCTTTACCAGCTCTGAGAACACTTTAATGATCAATAATTATAAAACATATCAGAGATATTATTCTGAAATGGACCAATCAAACAATGACTACTTTTACTGTCGATACTTTAAGTACATTTAGATGAGAGTACTTTCTACTTTCACTGGAGGAACATTTTGAATGCAGCACTTTTACTGTGACAGAGTATTCCTACACTCTGGTACTTCTACTTCTAAGATTTGAGTACTTCCCCCACCTCTGCACTACATCCTCTTGAGTCCCTACCGGTTCGGCATAGTGTGATCTCTAACTTTTCCTCGTGCAAACAGTTCCTCTTACCCTTTTCTATAAATCGTTCTGACTCACCTGCAGCGGCTTGTGCCTGCTGCTCCGCTCCTGGACCGGCACAGATTTGGCGCAGAGGAAAAGGTGCAGAGTGAAGATGCTGCCGCAGAACAGGAGAGTGTGCATCGTGTTGTCCCGCAGCAGAAACACTGGCAGTATCAGAGAGAGCTCAGACGAGCTGAGGGAATGAATGACGGCAGAGATGTCTTTGTCCTCTTCAGATGACAATACTTGTGAGCTACAGAGCTCAACTGCGCTACACACGTGATTTAACCCTTTCCCTCCAACACACGACAAACAGGGAGCCAAATAAAAGTTGATGTATCCTCCTCCAAAGCAGACAGACAGAAACAGCCTGAGGAGAGGAACCTGAACGCACCACAAGAGAGGAGCTGTCGAGATGCTTTTGTAGGTTCAGTAATTCCCGGTTGTTCTTTGTGAAAATAACTGTTATATGATATCTGTTGTGTGATCAGTAGTGTTAAGTAACTAAGTACATTTACTCAAGTGCTGTACTTAAGTACAATTTTGAGAGATTTTACTTTACTTGAGTATTTCAATTGCATTGTACTTTTAGCCACTACATATACATACTGTATAATGTATATTATTCTGAAATGGACCAATCAAACAATGACTACTTTTACTGTCGCTACTTTAAGTACATTTAGATGAGAATACTTTCTACTTTCACTGGAGGAACATTTAGAATGCAGGATTTTTACTAGAGTATTACACTCTGGTACTTCTACTTTTACTTAAGTACAAGATCATCTGAGTACTTCTCTCTTTATGTAAATCACTAAAGCTCAGATGTAGCTTTGTGCCAACTGAACCTGTCATTGAGCTCCAACACCACCCTTCATCTCATTCTGTCAGAGGAATTTCAAAACACCCCGCTGTTAGTGCGTGAATGAATGCATGATGAATTGTTTCTGTAAGCCATCATGTATCTTCCCCCACCAGCCAGACGTTCCCTCGTCTCTCTGAGGTTTCTGAAACAAAGGACCTGCCCTGTGTTGCCTCCCAGACAGTGAGCAGCTGCTTGATTTTACCCCCTGCACAACCCTTCGAACAGATGAGCACCTTTTTGTCTTATCACAGAGGAAACCCTGGCCGTAGACAGAGAATCAATTGTTCCACACACTGTGGTTAACCTGAGATCAGAGTCACAACTTGAGTACTTGAATTGCCCTGCAGGGATGAATACAGAGTTTGAACACATTTCAAAGTGATTTGAGTTGAGCCTTAGAAAACTGAGATGGTGGACTGTCAGTGGTGTAATGTACATTAACTCAAGTACTGTACTTAAATATAAAATGTAGTTACTGTAACTTAACTTAAGTATTTTCACATTATGCATTACCTATACATTACTTTTACTGCACTACATTTTGTGGGCAAATGATGAAGTTTTTGCTCAAATACATTTATTTTTCATATTTAGTTACTTGTTACTTTGCAGATACTATAGGTTATTAATAATAAATATAAATCAACACACATTATATTATAATATTATAGGTTAAGCTACCCAGTAAAGTCATTCAAATAAGCCCCACTTTTATCATGTGCAACATAGCTTGATAAAGGCAACAATAACTTTTATAAAGTAATTTAAACATATCTGGTGCTTAAATTGGCTATTTTTCACAACAAGTATTTAATGTATTTTTTATATGCAAATACTTTTGCACTTTTACTTAAGTACAATTTTGAATGCAAGACTTTCACTTGAATTTTTACACCAATGTATACTTCTACTTAAGTAAAAAGTACTTCTACCACCTCTGTTGAAGGACGAGGTGTTTAAACGCAATGAAGCTAAATGACCTTCTTCATATTAACTGTGATCCAAACTGTGGATATGAAAGGTTCCACGGTATGTTCCCTGCTGAAGCTTATCTTTAATTTATAGTTCAAGCTAAGACAGATACCGATGATATGGGAAGGGGAGAGGGGATGATATTGAGCAAAGGGCTGGAGGTGGATTGGACCCGGGTCGTTGGGAAGGGCTCAGCCTGGATATGTGTGGATGATCTACCATGGTAGATACTGCTTGCCCAAACACAGAGCATATTTATGGTTAAACTAACTCCAGCACACCTACAGGACTTTGGCTAATCATACTTTGAATATGATAGAGAGGCACTGTCAAGTTTAAGTTCAGACAGTGGCGTTCTTATAAACTGGTGGGGCACGAACAACTTAGATATGTATAGGCTTCTTGCACCTTAATTCATGGAGTAAAGAAAACTATCACAAAGCAAAACTTAACAACAACCGTCATGCCTCAGCATGAAAACACCAGACTGTATAAGGAACCACTGACACTCGTCACCGTGGTTACAATAGCAATCAATCCAGCAGATCGAGAGCCTAAAGGCTAAACAGACCATCATCATAAACTCTACATCTGCTCACCAAAGCTCCAGTAGAGGGTCAACTTCTTTCACTCTCTGTTTGTATTATTTACTGCTGCTGATGGAGTCTCAGCTCTCTCGTCTCTTCTTCATGACTACACTTTTCACAGCACACACACTTACAGCCAATCAGCTCTGACTTATGAGATGACGTTTCAGTGGGGCTGCGAGCGCTTTGCCCCGCTTGTGATTTTGTTTTCTCCGCACACACTGAATAGAAAACTACTCTGAGCATGCACAGTGTAGTTTTCACAGTGAGGGAGGGGCAGCCTGGAACTCACCCCACATCGCTCAGCCCGGTTCAATAAGGCACACTGTGGACACTGATCAGAAACGGCATTGTAGAGAGGACTCAACATGATCTTTAAATATATTTTAAACATATTTGGGGAATTATTATTTTAATTCCTTTCTGCTGATCGTAGGAGGGGCGGTGACCCATCTGCCACTAATGACCAGTCGCCACTGAGTTCAGAAATATTTCACTATATTTAGGTTATATGTAAACTGCAACCAAATCTGGGATGTGATTTCTGGTGTGACAGATACAACTCATTACAAGAGGTTTTACTTCAGATTTCTATCTCAGAAATGTTGATCACTCAAAACATGACATGACTGATACACTTTGTCGGTGAAAGAAAAATTAAACAAGGCAATGCAATGTTAGGGCAAAAGCATAGATAATACAAAATTGTAGTAGAACAATTAAAGAAAAACATTTGTTTTTCAAGTTAAGGTGTAACATGTGTCATGACAACATTATAACTGATAAAGAAAATGCATAGTAAAGCATGAATAAGGGCTAGTCTAAATGGATTAGAGTACCTGTTTGATTTTTTTCACCTTGCACACAGGGGACTGATATATATTGAATTCTCTTCTCTTCGAAATAAGGAAAACAATGGAAAACATAGAAATCCATGTTTTGCCCAAGTGAATGAGGACCAAAGTACTGACGTTATGGGAATTTTGAAAATATTTTGAGCTAGAATGACACAATTAAGAAGTATAGGAAAGCAGGTCATAGATTGAAGACATTCGTCAAAATGAGTCTAAAATCTTTGAACATTTGGCAAAGAGAATGGTTTATTCTAACAGTATTTAACTCGGTAGCGCAAGTAAGCATTTGTTCTTTTTCAGAATATGATTGATGTATATACAGTGCTCAGCGTAAATGAGTACAACCCCTTTGAAAAGTAACATTTTAAACAATGGATGACAAATGAACACAAAAACTATTTCCAAAATGTTGACAAGACCAAATTTAATACAACATCTGTTTAACTTATAACATGAAAGTAAGATTAATAATATAACTTAGATTACACATTTTTCTGTTTTACTCAAATAAGGGCAATGCAAAAATCTAGTTCTTTGTATGGCCTCCATGATTTTCAATGACAGCACCAAGTCTTCTAGGCGTGGAATGAACAAGTTGGAAACATTTTGCTACATCAATCTTTTTCCATTCTTCAAGAATGGCCTCTTTTAGAGACTGGATGCTGGATGGAGAGTGATGTTCAAGTTGATTCTTCAGAACTCCCTATACTGTAGGTGTTCAATTGGGTTCAGATCAGGAGACATACTTGGCCACTGAATCACTTTCACTCTGTTCTTCTTCAGAAATCCAACAGTGGCCTTAGATGTGTGTTTAGGATCATTGTCAAGTTGGAAAAGTGCATGACGACCAAGGGCTTGGAGTGATGGTGGCATCTTCTCTTTCAGTATAGAGCAGTACATCTGTGAATCCATGACGCAATCAATGAAACGCAGCTCCCCGACACCAGCAGCGCTCATGCCACCCCACATAAGGACACTGCCACCCCCTTGTTTCCCTGTAGGCACCATGCCTGTTTCTTTGTATTCCTCACCTTTGCAACGCCATACAGTTTTGAAACCATCAGTTCCAAAAACAATTATCTTGGTCTCATCACTCCAGAGTATAGAGTCCCAGTAGTCTTCATCTGTGTCAGCATGGGCCCTGGCAAACTCTAGGCGGGCTTTTTTGTGCCTGGGCTTTAGGAGAGGCTTCCTTCGTGGACAGCACCCATGCATGCCATTCCTCTGCCGTGTACGCCGTATTGTGTCACGGGAAATAGTCACCCTAGTTTGGCTTTCTACTTCCTTAGATAACTGCAGTGAACTTGCGTGCCGATCTTCTTCGACCCTTCTCATCAGAAGACGCTCCTGTCGAGGTGTTAACTTCCATGGACGACCTGGACGTCTCTGTGAGATGGTTGCAGTTCCATCTTTTTTAAGTTTATGTACCACTTTTTGCTACAGTATTCTGACTGATAAGTAAAGCTGTGCTGATCTTCTTGTAGCCTTCCCCTTTGCGGTGTAAAGAAATTATTTTCTTTCTCAGGTCTTGTGACATTTCTCTTCCATGTGGTGCCATTGCTAACAACATGAAATGGGAAGGGGTTTTCTTTAAGTAACACCCTTTTATAGTCAGCTGTCTGCTGGACACCTGTGTAATGAGTAATTAGACTCACCTGTGGTTGATGATTGTTAAATTAGACATTTGTAGTCTAAAATGTAACTTTGCTCCAGAGACTTTCAGTGGGGTGTACTCATTTTTGCATCGCCCTTATTTGAGTAAAACTGAAAAATGTGTAATCTAAGTTATATTATTAACCTTACTTTCATGTTATAAGTTAAACAGATGTTATATAAAACGTAGTCTTGTCAACACTTTGGAAATAGTTTTTGTGTTCATTGAGATATTGCTTAAAATGTTACTTTTCGAAGGGGGTGTACTCAGTTACGCTGAGCACTGTATATTTAATGGGGGAAATTAGAAGGTTAGGAGGTTGAGGAATGTGATTGGATGAGTGACAGCAGAGGCTAAGGGAGGAGGAGAAAAAGAATGAGCAGGCCCGCTGGGATTAATGGAGAAATTCTTCTAAAGGACCCAGGAGAGGGAAAATCCCCTAAAAGTCTTGTAGCAGAGGAAGGTTTTTCCAGAGAATGCTTCTCGGTTTCAGTTTTATTGACCAAACAGTTAAGCGAGCTAACAAATTGACAATGATTATATTCATTATATGCAGCCCTGTGATGAATACTTTTAATGAACCCTTACTTTGCTATTTTATCACATCATTGAATTTATATGCCGGTAAAATAAGCGTAAAATAATTATTTCTCCTGATTATAAAAAATAAAACCGTTCCATTTTTTATGCAAACAAAACAAAGTTTAACAAGTTGAACATATTTCACTAAGTTACCAGTTTTACACATTCACCTTTACAATATGTGCATTAATTGTGAGTCGTCACGGTTTGTATTGAGTTGTGTTATATGTGTGTCCACTGAGATCTGGTACATGGTTGGCTCTACAGCTCAGCCATCACCATGGACGGTACTGCCACACATGGAGGACCTCAGGACACCAAGCAGTGGAGGATAAGGACCAGCAGGATGATCGGAGACCACGACCAACCCTCATGGATGTGCAGTATAATGCACGAGCAAGTGTTCATTCTAATAACGCCATACGAAAGGATACGAAAGGAAGAAAACAAAAACAAATGAGCTGTTATTGTGTAAGTGTCAGTTATCATTGTATCCGTAGGGAGCGCTGTCGCGTATCTTTGCACACCAAACACCATAGAGTGGAGAGTCAAGTTAAATCGACATAATGCCACTGTAATGATATTTTCGAAATAAAGGTTTAACACATTTACTTGCATTTTTTTCTATTTTTTTTCAATACAAAAAAAAGGTGTGCAACATATATATTGTTAACAGACCATAGCACAATCGATTACATTATGGTATTGTTTATTATTAGAAGAAGGTTTTATAAGTTAATATTTTTATTTTGAAGTTTCTCACAGGAAGTGGTCATCTGAGTTTATGTGGATTTGACACCAGTGACACCAAGTTGAAAATGAAGGAGCGGTGAAGAGGAAGAAGAAAAGGAACTTGCTAGCTTGCTAACTAATTTAGCAGCCTTCTGGTTTTAGCGTTTTGATAATGGCGCCTTTAGACCTTGATAAGTACGTTGACATAGCGAGGCACTGCAAATACCTCCCTGAAAACGATCTAAAGGTGAGTAAATGTAGCTTGAATTAAAATAGGATACGGTTTTTGATACCAGTGGAAGCAACGGATGACTAATACATGGTAGTTGAACATGAGCGGCTAATGTAACTGCTAACGTTTGGTGTTACTAGGGGCAGTTAACGGTTAACGTTAGCATGGATTGATATTCATGTTCTGCACATTTTACCGGCGTCACCGATAAGGGCGATCCTTGGGCCACAAACTAGAATGGGAATAAGGAGAGGAAAGAGGAAGCTGTAACCTGTTAGCTGTCAATGCCTAATGCTAGTTACTGGCTAATAGTTAAATGTCGCGATTCTGGTGTGTATGTTGGTGTAAAACATGGGAACCTCGGCAGCGCCACCCCTGCCTGCCGTCATGAGGTTTCACAGGCCGGAGCCTAACGTCAGGTGAAGCGATATTAACCATAATACATAGAGCCAATGTAGCTACTTAGTTTAAAATGTATGTTCTTAAAGGTTGACTAAACCACTTATTCAAGGAACTAACCCGCTACTCTTAATGCTGAAACCAGAATCTGTTACAAAGGAGTGCAGAGATTTTATTATATGTATTTAATGGTTTTACACTATTTAAAAATACATAACAGATGATAAATAGTGCAGGAAGAGGCAACAAAGTAAACATTCGGCTTATTTAAAACTTCTACTTAAATGATGTGAACAATTGTCTATTAAACACAAGATCAATATCCAAACAGTTGTTTAAATTCAATGAAAAATGCAAACTTTAAGAACAACATAAACTATACCTACAATTTAAATAAAATAACACTAATGTGAAAATGAAAACCATGCATCATACAGTGATCCAATGATTTGTCAACTATTTTTATAAAGCAATGCATCGAGGTACAGTTTGTGTAATGATTGGAAGGCTCTCAAGATCTTGCAGATACATCTGAGATTCATCCTTCTCTTCTTAATCTTCTGTCATACATTCATAGGCCTTACATTTGTCAGACTAAAGTAAAACAAAGGTGCAGTCCCATGTAAAAGGCTTCATATTACTACAAGGTCTCGTAAGAAAATAAAGCATTTAACATAGTGTTCACGGGTTCGCAGAACACATGCTCAGTGGGCTTCCTGGTTTTTACCCGGCTCAGCCCTTTACACTGAGACAGTCACTGAGGCAGCTTTGTAGAGAGCTGTATCGGGAATGTTGGTAAATGGTATTTGTAGCAATGGACAGGTTTTGAGCTCATACTTGATAGACTGATCGAAACACATTTTTTAATACAATGCAAAGGATTGTGCCGAGTCTCGGTTTAAGACTATACAGCCAAGAGTATACCCTTCCAGAAGCTCCTTGTGTCCTATATTGGATAAAGATGGTTGAGGAGTAAGCCTGCAGTGTGCTGCTGTGATGAAGCTGGTGTGTATCAGCGCGCCTGACTGCTAACCGTTGTCCTGTTTCACTTCCACAGAGATTATGTGACTATGTATGTGACTTACTGCTGGAAGAATCAAATGTTCAGCCCGTCTCGACTCCAGTCACTGTTTGTGGAGATATTCATGGTCAGGTAGGCTGGACTTATGCTCGCTTTAACCCGTTTAAAGATGATAAATTAACGTCACCTGTTACCAAATGTTTGTTCATCCAGCCTGAGTTCACTGATAGAGATTTAAGTTTTGTTGTTTAAATGGAAAAATGTATAGGGATTATATTAGTGGCAGGTTTATTTAAATATATGTCATAAGTGACATAACAATTCTAAATGTATATCAAGTTCACAGCATCATTTTAAAATTGTCCTACTTTTACTTGGATAAGGAATTGTTTTCTCCCAACATTTTAAATGCGAAATTAAATTGTTATATTTAATTATATTGCTAATACTTTGGCATTTTTTAAGACTCACATTTCTGTTTTGTTTTTTAATCCAAGGCTAACGTGTTCTCTTTAATGTTCCTAGTTTTATGATCTTTGTGAGCTCTTCAGAACTGGAGGCCAGGTTCCTGACACAAATTACATTTTCATGGTAAGATACAACAGTATTAAATATTCCACAATAATTCATGCCTTATTTCTGACTAAGTCATGCAGAAAAGTTACAACTGATGTTGTGCTTATATACATCAAATTACATTTTTATTTATAAAGCCCAATATCTGAAAGTACGCATTTTACTCCAGAGTCTTGACATACTGTACATCATGAGACCCCCTTTTTGGAAGGAACCACAGGCGCCCATTGACATTGTTAATGTATCCTAGATGATTGTTTGTAATAAATGTATAGAATATGTTATGATTAGCGTTCAACATAATGTACATTTCAAATTCCAAAAATCCCTTGCATGAGGTTCAAGTTAATATGGAAATCAATACCTAACACCCCAATAGTTGATTTGGTATTTCAGTCTGGTCCAAAGTGGAAGACCAACTCTTCCCAGACCTGCTGCCCTGGCTACAAATACTCACCAACTATGGCAAAGAGTTTCATTTAAAAAAGAAAGCAAGGTCCAAATAAATGTCTCTATAGTTGGCCTTCTTTCTTTCATATCAGGCAGCTGATTCCATAAGTTTCCCAAGATGGACATTACAAAACGTCCATCTCATAGCCCTGTTTCATACACAAGTTTCACATGTTGCTTTAACGAGTATAAGCTGAGCGTGTAGCAAACAGGTTGAGAGTAACACTCATTCTGTCCCCAGGGTGTCAGATATTAAGAGGCACTGTATCCTGGAGACACCGAGTTGTGTTTTGAATGAATATAAGGAGGCTCTTTATGTTTGCTACATTAATGGTGTCTTCTTTTCCTCTAGGGAGACTTTGTAGACAGAGGATATTATAGCTTGGAGACATTTACACATCTGCTAGCTTTAAAAGCCAAGTGGCCGGATCGTATCACACTCCTACGTGGAAACCACGAAAGCAGACAAATAACTCAAGTGTACGGCTTTTATGGTAGGTTGCTTGCTTCATTCTCACTGATTATGTGTTCCATTGTTTTCTGTTTTATAATCAAACATGTATTTTTTGCTTATTTTCAGATGAGTGCCAAACTAAATATGGAAACGCAAATGCCTGGAGGTACTGCACCAAAGTGTTTGACATGCTGACTGTGGCAGCTGTAAGTTCTTCATGGCTCGTTGGTGACATATGTGAACAGAATCGGACTATTTAGGGGACATTTGAATCTTTGATTGGTCTTTGTGGGATGTGTGAACGCAGATTAGTTCCCTCTCAAAGCAATGAAACGGGGATCTTTAGGGGCCCCACTAGTGCTTTGGTAAATCCTATGTGCTTACATCCTTCCTTACTAAAAAACATTTCCTAATTCTTGCAAGTGGCACCGTCCTTTTTAAAGTTTATTTTTCTACCTTCCAGTGGCCCTCTGGTTTTGGTTAATATATGTATGATATTAAGATCAACACAGATAATTGAAAAGTGCCATATATAGGTAATGCATCTTAATTAGGCTGATATCAGAACTGATTTTTGTTACACTTTTTTCATTTTAGAGTTTTCACAGTGTTTAACTTGTGATTTGTTTTTTTTGGTGGTACATTAAGTGAAGTGAAGGTCTGACACAGAGCTGCCTTCATAAGCTGTGATGTTTGGAAACTCTGGGAATACAATGGGCAGAATACATAATTATGTTGATTAAGGACTCATTGATTTAAGAAGTTATATAGAATGGGCTATGAAAATGATTCAGCTGACTTTAGATTTGAAGACAGTGAAAGCCAGTCGACAGCACCAAACACACCATAATGAGGACCTCTGTCGATAGGAAGGTTACACTGTGTGCGGAATGTCCTTTGTAGCATATCGGATGGAGCCAGAGTATGCAGGAGGAGGTGGTGCAGGGAAAGGGAAAGAACAGTAGGCAGTCGCTACATCATCAGGACAACCCTAAAAACAGTCTGTCCAACCTGAAGGACGTGTAGGCAGGACATCTGTGCTGCTAACCCATCCCACAGAGAACCTAAAAGACTTAATTTGCATTTTAAAATCACTCAAATGTTTCACTGCTCTGTTGAGATGATCTGTTAATCCGTTTGAACACATGCACTTTGACATGAACTGATTTACACTAAATGTATCGACGGCAAAATAGGAATTGAATTGTTCTTAATGACATCTTTTAACGTGTTATCCCAGTTGATAGATGAGCAGGTCCTGTGTGTCCACGGTGGTCTTTCACCTGACATCAAGACACTGGACCAGATCCGCACCATTGAACGCAACCAAGAGATCCCCCACAAGGGCGCCTTCTGTGACCTGGTGTGGTCAGACCCGGAGGACGTGGACACCTGGGCCATCAGCCCTCGAGGCGCTGGCTGGCTGTTTGGCTCTAAGGTTACCAATGAGGTATGTGTCGTCAACATTTCAAATGAATCAATGGTAAACTCAAACACCTGGAGCACCAGCTGACCCAAAGTAATGCTGTTGTTTTGTTATAGTTTGTGCACATCAACAATCTGAAGCTCATCTGCCGTGCACATCAGCTGGTTCATGAAGGCTACAAGTTCATGTTTGACGAGAAGCTGGTGACCGTGTGGTCGGCGCCAAACTACTGTTACCGCTGCGGGAACATCGCATCCATCATGGTCTTTAAGGACGTCAACAGACGAGAGCCCAAGCTGTTCCGCGCTGTGCCGGACTCGGAGCGCGTCATACCCCCCCGAACAACCACCCCCTACTTCCTCTAAGGACGGGACCCAACTCTCCCAGCTCACCCCCTCTGGAGATCTCTCAAACTTAATAGCTGATTTTAAGAAGTTCTTGGAGGTAAGGTCGGGTCTACCACATGTTGAGTAGCACATGGCTTCTTCCCAGGTTACAGTCTGCACCACTCACGATGTTCTGTTGTAAAGAAACACCCTCCTCTTCACCCAATAAGAAAATGATACCTTTTAAATGTCTTCATATTTTAATGATAAAACATGTTGAATGCTTTAATTTTTCTGTTATGTATCCCACTGAAGCAAATAAAACATTTAAACTGGTGATAACTGCCAATAATACATGTTCAAATAAAGTGATATATATTTTATTTGTCGTTCTAGCAGTTTGATCTCATGCCTTTTTTAAAGACTGGACTAGGATGAGCTTTCGTGGAATAAGGAAATGAACTGAAGATTACTCCTATTTGAACAGCTAATTACATAAACAGCTCCATCGTTCTGCATTTGCCTTAAATGTGGTTTTAATCTCCCTTTCTCATCATTTTAAGATGTTGTTTTATAGTTATATACTGTTCTTTTATGATAGTATGATGAGTTGTTGCTTCAACGGTTTCTTTTACTAGCAACATTTAAAATGAACAGATATTTTCTTCAAGACTCAGCTCAGTACTTGTATTTGTAGCAGAGAACAGTTCTACTCGGTCACGTTTTGTAATTTCAATAAAGCATTATTCATTAATCCTTGTGAAAAGTAGTCACTTTAAACTGGGTGCATGAGAGGAAAGGTCATGGTCATTATTATCCTTACATTACAATAATCAAGTCTGGATAAAGGTCTCAGCATCAGCCAAAAATAAGACAACCTAATTTAGCTGTGAAGCATATGGTGTAAACACCACCCTGGCGAGTGTGCTCAACAAAAGAAAGGGTTAGAAAAAAAAAAAAATTACTGGCTGAAGAAACCCAAACAAAGCAGGAGTGTTAGGAGAGACAGGTGGCACAGTGAGGAATACAAAGGTGAATAAAAGTAATTGCCATATAGAAAATATGTGCTTGTATTTCTATATGGTAATGTTTTCAGAGACACACTGGTCTGACAAAAAGTATAAAGAATGAAGATGGCTCAGTAATGACATAGTTCCAGCAGGGGCAGCAATGCAACACAACGCACGCAGGCTCCCGTAAAACCCCAAAGAAGAAGACGTGGGGAATCATTTTGCTTAAAATGTATGAATGAATAAAGAGATTTATGGGATGCTCACTAAAAAATTTTTTTAAATTTGTATTCACTTTTAACATTCCTACTGGATTATTGCTCTGCCAATAAACCTTAACCTTAGAATATAAAATAAGTCGTGATGTAACATTTACTATGTTGTAACCATGTTGACCCGGAAGTAGCTAGCCAGTTATAGTGGAACGGAGCCCGCGGCTGTCCCTACCTCCTCCTTTCTCCTCCTGCTGCTCCTGCCTCCTCACCTGTCACAGGACTACATCCTCTCACACAGAGACATTAACAGACAGCAGTGCCAGCTACGCTGCGGGGGTGTACGGCTCGTTGTACCGCGGTCCAGTGTCAGGTTCACACAGTGAGATGCCCAGAAAGGCGCGCTTCACCTGCAGAGCTCGAGACAGCTTGTGACTGAGTGCTGAGCAGCATCCCGCGGTCCTCTTCAGCAGCCACCGGCGGGAGGTAAGGAAAATGTGAATGACACAAGCGGAGGGGCTAGCGGCTGCAGCCAGCGTGTGACCTGCCTTTATAACCGACCAATATACGCTACTGCTGGTTATCTTTATTATCCACACATTAATATCCATGTGTGTATTTTATTATGGCATTAATGGAGTGGTCTCCTGGCTCAACGATAACAGGTTACCGCCAGATACACAGCAATGGGTATGTTAGGCTCACGACCCAATTCAGCCTGGTGTCATTGGTAGCTAGTTAACGTCATGTAGGTTAATGTTACCGAGTTCATGAACATACGTGAATACCAGCCGGTCTAGTGTCAGGTACACTAACGTGAGATAATCATTGAGAAACTATGCACCAGCTTTCGATTCATCGTGCTCTTGGTAATGCATGTCTGTAGGGACATGCCTCCGAGGGCTCAGTTAGAGCTCTGTTTTTATGTTGTCTTGTTCTCTTTATCTGCTGATATTATGGCGCAAAAAAAACCCTTTCTGTAAATCTGAATGTCAGATGTCTAAAAACATTTTTTTTAATATCCTTAATGAAACAATAAATCAGCCAATTTTGACACTTAAATAACAGTATGTTACTGAGATACATAAGCCACACGGTTTTTACCCTTCATAATGACAACACTTTTTCAAACATTCAAAGGCTTTACCCTCATATGCACAGTAGCTACTGTATGTAGTTATGACAATGATAATATTAATTCCCCTGCTTCTTCAACAATGCAACATGTATATTTACGAGACAATAAAACAATGAAAATATATTATATATCCATTTCCATGGAAGAATAAACTTTTCAATGGCAGCTATTTCTTAAAAAGGCCCAGCATTAGTGGAACATTGTGACCTGACTGTGTGCTGCCTTGACCTGATTGTACTTCCATCTTATCCGAATGGAAGGTTGCAGCCACTGAGAGTGAATCTGGGACAGCCCAAGTCAACCTAAAAAAGGTGACCATGTGACGCATTTCCTCCATAGATTCTAATTTTTGTTCATATTTAATTAGGCCAGCAGCAACGTCTGTTAAGTGGCAATAGCTTGCATATGAAAATGGTTGAAGTTTATCTTTATAGCTAGATACATTAACAAATCAAAAGTAGTTCATATTTTTGATGGAACTGGTTCCAATATTTTTTACCATTGTTCATTTTGACTAACCCTTGTCTTTTTAATGCAGGACCTTTCTTCGGTGTAAATACAGTATGTTTGTTTGTTTGTAATTAGGTTTGAAAAGTCAGTGTCATGACTGGGGCTGAGAATGAGGATGATATTCCATTAGGTGAAAGGAAGACTGTCACAGATTTCTGCTATCTCCTGGACAAGTCCAAACAACTCTTCAATGGGCTAAGGTCAGTTTGTACTTCCTGTGTTGTGTCCTGTCTGCTGGACTGCATCTTGTAATCAAGCATTGAATCACAGGGGCTGGTTGTAGGTGGGATGGCTGGATTCCACTCCAGTACCCCCATTTTTCTTGTTTTACCACATTAAAATATTTTTATTTAATTAGATTTTTGGAGAATTTATATTATTTGATGTACACAACATGCCTACAACTTTGAAGATGCAAAACATTTTTTTTATTGTGAAACAAACAAGAAATGCATGCTCTTTTGTTTATTTTTCTTGACCAATTTTGACTGACTTTGTGTGGGTTCTTGCCATAAAATCTACCCAGCAATATTATATTATTTTTGGTTTTAATGCAAGAAAATAGGAAAAATCGCCAGGTGGGGGTGAATACTGACACTTACTTCCAGCACCAACATAAGCCTGACTGTGATATGGGTGGGGGGTTTTCATGTAGACTGCAAACACCACTTCACCTGAAAAGAGGCTCCATTTGACGATCAACCTAAAACGGGATACAATAGGACAGAGCTTAGTAAATATGGAAATACATAATGAATCATTTATGTTAGTTTATTAACAGTACCACCCTTTCTAATGCTCTTCTGTCTGTATTACTACCACCGGAAGCTTGAACCAATGTCATGATAAGATACTGTATTACTCCATCCAGGAATATATTCACACAGCGGCCAGCATTTCACAGACAATGAATACTGTAGAAGTCCTTTTCAAATGTTGGCATTGAACCAAGTCTGGGGTTCTGAAAAAATAATGCTTCTCTGCACATTAAACACATTAAAGTCTCTGCACATTAAACTCTAAGTCTGTGTTGGTGAGATCCAGAGACCCGTTACCATAATTATTATTATATTTAAGTTCAATCAGCACTTCATTTTCCTTTCCATACAAAACAACCTAGTACCTAGCTGTGACCCAACTACTAACCCTGTGAATATGGCTATGCATGCTTCATTTTATTTTATTTGGAGCGTTAGTTATATTCCTTTGCAACTAGCTAGTATGACATGATTTGTTTGTGTCAGTACATTCTTTACCGTAGGTCTTCTTGTAATGATGACATTAACTCTCCCTCTAACTCGAATCCTGCTACAGCCTCCTGTAAGACACTAAGATGGATTGACTGTCAGAATTTAAATGGCTAAAATCAAAATGTATATATTTTACATGTTGTGATGTTAAAAATCTATACAACAGAATTGTATCTTTTTGTTTATTGGCTTAAGTGGCACTAAAGTTTCCTCCTCAGAAAAAATGAATAGCATTTATGTCAGTTTCATCATTGAGAAGAATTGAGTCACGCCACTTATGTTTGTTTTTTACTGTTTTTACTATTATTTTCTTGTGATTATTTAATTGAAACAATTATTAGCTGTGCATCGCTGCCCTATTGACACCATTTATATGATTACTGTGTGCTCTACTGTCCCACTTATGTACACTGCCATCTCAGATTAATTGACATGCTATTTAAACATTTTAATTATAACACGGAAATTAATCATGAATACAATTGCATTTTTCCATAATTCATTCTGATGATTGTTTTTAAATTTAATTTCCAACGATCTTAAATTATGTTAATAATTGTTGGAGCTTGTGGTTTACTAGCACAGGTAAAATAACATTAAACAAAATACCATTTACTAAATATAAATGATTCTTTATAAAAAAAACTTCAAACCTTTATTATAAAGGATGTTGATGAGACTTTAGCGTGAAAAAATTGTTGGCAAGGAACTGGAGGTTTTGGCATCGTTACCATATCCATCCTTTGAAAAATATGAAACACTCACATAATATCTGAGGAGGGAGCCAGACTTTGAACAACCAAAGAAGATTTCTTGAAATGCACAAATGAAACTGGGAACGTGTTCTTGAGTTCTACAATGGGCAGAATGAGCAATACACTTCTCCAAACTGTCAATGTAAAATAATCCACGCTAGGTATTTGAAATGATTGTCTTTTATGTGCAAGTCATTTATTTTGTAGGGTGTCGTAAAAAAAAGCCAGAACAGCCTCCAGACGCGGATCCGCTGAAGCACAGTAACTGCTGACAGCTGTGTCCCAGACGTTTGAGAGCTCTTTGATAGCAGAGTGTTGTTCGTGGAGCTGAGTGGATTTTAAAATGTTGGGTATGTGACTGTGTCTCGTTTCTCTCCCCTGAACCTCATTGTGCTCTTTGCTGCAGAGACCTCCCTCAGTATGGACACAAGCAGTGGCAGTCCTACTTTGGACGGACATTTGACGTGTACACTAAGCTGTGGAAGTTCCAGCAGCAGCACAGGTTACTCCATCTTCAGGGTTGGGAGGGATGCTATAAACATGTATTTCGTTACAATTAATAGTTACATGTAAAAAAATGTTATCATTGTATCACAATATAAAAGTAATGTAACCTGATTACTTTCTGTTATTTTTGGATTATCTCAATATTACATGCACAGCAAATCAATACAAGAGTAAAGATATACATGTTCTTTACTAAGTGTATTAATAAGTGTATTTAGGACACAGAACTATTAATCATCTTAAAGTTCCCCTATTATGCAAAATGCACTTTTTGCTGTCTTTCAAACATAAATATGTGTCCCCGGTGTGTAAGGAGACTCACAAAGTGTCAGAAAATACAACCCTCTCTCTTTTCCTCCTTACCCACATCTCTAAAAATGGGGGTACAAACGAGCTGATCCAGATGTAATGTCCTTATGACGTCATAACGGAAATGTGGGCTGGCTTTACATTGAACTCCTGGCAACGTTCCGCCCACGTGACACATCCCAACCTATCGTCCCCCATATACAGTCACGAGCTGAACCCCCCCCCCCCCCAGCTATGTGTCTGTGTGTTCAGCAGGATGTCTGCAGGAGGGACTTAGAGTTGTTGTATATAATACATATACTGTCTCTGTTGTAGTGGTAAACACTGAGAAGTGTTTCAGAGATAATGCTGGATGTGGTTTGGAACATCATATGGCGTTTAATCACAGCAGCGTTTAGCTGAGTTTCTCCAGGTAGAAAACTGTCTCCAGAGGAGAGATCATGATGCTCCAAAGGGGCGTGGCCAGCAGCAGCTCCAAAGGGGCGTGGCCAGCAGCAGCTAGTTCATTTAAAGCTACAGTCACAGAATCAGCACTTCAGGAACGGGGCTGAAATAGAGGGGGGTGAGGCATGCTACAATGGGGGATCTGTTTGGTACTTTGATCAAAACACTTCACAGACATGTTTTGTATAGACATGGTCCTACAATATATTGTTAAAAAATAGCATAATAGGAGACCTTTAGATTAAGGCAAGGCCTACAGAACAATATAGTTTCCAATTGCTGTTTAAGATTAAAACTTGAGTTAAAAGTTAACACAGTCTTTATTTATTAATAAGGTGTCTATTGACTGCATTAGACAGGCAGTAGATCTACCTTTTTAATATATACAGTATATATCTTTATTTGTTGTTAAATGTTTTGGAACATTATAATCCTGCTAATAATCCCCATTTTTAAAGAATGTACCAGTAATCTGATTACATCCGTTTTGATGTAACTAAGTGAATACAGTTACCTTTTTTTTGTATCCTGATTACATAATCCAGTTACATATAATCTGTTACTCCCCAACCCATTTAATCTTTTGTCACTTCATTTCAAGTTAAAAATAACTATATATTTCTATTTCTATTAAATATGACGTAGTATGTGTCTCTTAGTACATTAACCCAAAGATAGGGGCTCATGGGTGGTCATTTGTCAGATGTTCTGTCACACTCACTGCTCAGTATTGTTTGTTTTTATTTATTGACAGGCAGGTTCTGGACACTCGGTATGGCTTGAAGAGATGGCAGATTGGAGAGGTTGCTTCTAAAATTGGACAGCTTTACTACCACTACTAGTAAGTCCATCCATGTTTCCAGCGTGCATCACCAAGGGCTTTCACTGTCTCACTGTTTGTTCATAAAAAGGTATTAATGAAAGGTGGTTGGGTATGGGGTGTAGGAACAAAATTGTGGAGGGAACAGAGGAATTTTAGCCTTTGCAGACCATTTACATGCACTAAAACCTATTGAACACACTACATGAAAGGGAAAACCCCAAAAGCGTAATAGGACCACAAACAACATGGATGCAAATAATGCAGAACATATTTAATTAGGAAGAAAATGCATTCAGGATGTTCATCATGAATCAAGGATACACACAACAGGTCCCCTGCTAGAACCACTCCTCAGATCTGTTCATATGTGACACGTTTGAGTGATTTCACAGATTTCTTGGCATTAACCAACGTTCCTGTACTTAGAATTTTCAAATGGTCCAGTCTGACCCGATGTACTGTCCACCTTTCTGACGTATACTGACATTAATGTAATTAAAGTGTGTTACTGCATAAACAGTGCATTGATTTCTCTTCAGTATATCGTCACGGCCAATTTACTGAGTTGTATAGATCATCAGAGTTTGTTAGGGGCAGGTTTTGGCACAGGACCTTCAACTGGTCCCTAGTTGTTAGGAAACTGATGTGCCCCGGCTGCCTCTCAGTTCAAAGTCTCCTTCTGTTGTAAATGTCAGTACACATCATATAAAATATGCTTAATATACTCTTCTCTATTGTCTTTGTAATTGTCATGTCCCCTTTACAGAGTCTATTAGCTTTACTTTAGGAACCTGTGTTAATAACTTCAGTAAAAACCATTCCCTCTTCATTTCTTCCACAATACAACGCTGCTCTGATGACACATTATGGGCATATTAAATATGAATATTTCATTTTGTTTAAGATCCTCTATCACCACCACAGACAGAGGCTTAGTGAAGTGCAGTAAGAGGGTGTGGTGGAAGAAGCACTCAGCTGAGAGGGATTGAAATGTTGTGACTGTATTGAAACTGGAGTGCTTCACAGAGATGATAATCCATCTCTCTCATGTTAATTGACAGCCTTCGTACCTCAGAAACGAGTTACCTGAACGAGGCCTTTTCCTTCTACTCAGCCATCCGCCAGCGCTCCTACTACTTCCAGGTTAACAAAGAGGACAGGTACGTTGTTACAGTATTTATATACTATGTATAACAATATTTACCCAAAATGCTGTGAGCCAGTGTCAGGAAGTGGATGCCTTTGCCTAGTTACAGTAAACAGCTTGGACATTTGTTGTTTACAGTTGACTGTTTTTGTCATCCATAACGTACACTTAAACACATCTCATCTACAAAAAAGGTTTACATAAAGCCATACCGCACATGCGTACACACCTGCAGGAAAGATTTCAACCATTATGAATCGAGCAAGTGTTATACCAGCTTAGTACAACAATTATTTAAACAAACGGATCATAAATCCCAACTAGGAAATGGAGAAAGGATAAGACACAGCCAATGATAGAGGTGGATGAGAAATAAAGTTAAACTAGATAAAATACAGAAGAAGAGAACCTCCAAACCGATCACGATGAATGTTTTAATGGTGTTGGTTCCTATCAAAGATGTAAAATGTAAAAGTAGATTTTAAAAAGTTACTTTTTGAAACAGCTGACCACTGTAACTAAGATGATCAGGTTTGTGTTGGAAAACAAATATTTGTAATCTGTCATCAGTAGCTTAACCCAATTAAAATGTTCCTGATCTTTAACGTGGGTTTGTCTGACTTAAATTTCATATGCACTTGTCTTCCCTCAGGCCGGAGTTAGTGGTGAAGAAGCTTCGATATTACGCTCGCTACATAGTCGTCTGTTTACTGCTGAACAAGATGGACCTAGTCAAAGTTTTGGTTAAGGTATGTCTTACATTTTCCCTTAACTATAGCATGCTAAGTGATGAACACTTCTGAGGAGCATGGACACACTTCTGCATCAGTTCATTTCATTTATCATTCAAATCATTTATTTCAGTGTCTCACTGTGGGATGTGGACAGCAAACAGGATGTTAGAAAGTAAACAGAGCAAATCACGCACAATCATTCACCACACAAGAGACCACAGGCAACATCAGTAATACCAACAAATAACAGAAAAGAAAAGGAATAAAACACACACACACACACACACTCACACACACACACACACACACACACACACACACACACACACACACACACACACACACACACACACACACACACACACACTGTAAAGAGTATTAAGCTTGCTGTAGTGCAGGAGAGGAGAGCAGGTTTATTGAGAGGGATCCTGATCTACTTCAGGGTTGGAGCGAACTGTTCCAGGTGTGTGTGGTCTGTTAAAAAGGTTTATCTCCTCTTTATACTGTATGTGTTGGAAGTGACGTTGTATCCACTTGGCAAAAAGCTAAGGAAACATTGAAAGACTTGCTTGGATTGGGGAATTGTCTTTCCCCATCAGTGGGACTGGGGGTCCTCTGCTGTGGAGGGGGTCATTGCATTTGCTGTGGAGTCCCCTTCTAAGTGAAAGCTAAGGGCTTGGACAGAATTGACCGATTGAATTTGGGTTATTAAGGTAGAATAGTCCTACTGTTCCTCCTATGACACCAGAAACTCCTCACCCATTAAACCCCCCTCCCTCCTCATTATAACCCAGCATGAGCGGCTCGTCCTGCCAATTGGATCAAACAAAACGTCTGTTGTTCATAGACAAGAGAGAATTTGGGGAGTGTTCCACAAAACAAACACACTGGCTTCACAAACACAAACAGAACTCTGATTGCAGCCTCCAATTTGGCCATTTAGAAAGTGAGACCGTCGTATGAAACGTGTTACAAGTTCTTACTTTGTGAGTCAAACAGAACTCCAACTTTAAAACTATAATAGAAGTGTTTATGGTGGTAGCTGTGCATGACATTCTTTGAACTTCCTGTGTGTTTGCTACCTGCAGGAGTTGTCCGAGGAAATTGAAGACTACACGCAGAGGTTTAACACAGAGGACCAGCTGGAATGGAACCTGGTTCTACAGGAGGTGGCAGCTTTTGTAGAGGTAACTGACCTCCATATGAAACCGTCAGTGTTTTTATTTTTCCATGATGTATGCTACACATGTGTTTCCTGAGGTCTCTTTGAGTTCTGTATTGAGCCTTTCTTAATAAAAATAAACCCTAACTGTCAGAGTGGTCTGTGGGTCATTGTTGTTTTTCTCCATTTTGACCCAACAGGCAGATCCAGTGGTAGTTCTGAACGACAACAGTTCTGTGGTTGTCACCAGCAACCGTCTGCAGGAGAGCAGTGTGCCCCCGCTGGAGCAAGGCATGGTGGTGGGGCAGCTCGTGCTTGCAGATGCACTCATCATCGGAAACTGTAACAACCAGGTTTTAACCCACTAATTCTATTTCCCACTCGCTAGGGTTACTCATCAACACTGTCGAGGGCAAGTTTATTAAAGAAAACAATTAGTAAACAAACTATATCAAACACACTCTGCAGTATACCTACAGCTCTGCGGTCGCTTCTCTTATTTATCTTGATATTAGTGGCACCGCTGTAGGACCAAGCAAGTCAGTTTCTGATAGGTATGCATGTCCTAATGATGGATGCTGCATGCCATGTTCCGCTCAAAGGGATCATTCATGTTCATTCATTCAAAAAGTACATCATTGTTTAATGTTTAGTTTATTGTTGCTTTCTTAGACAGGACAGAAACACTTGACTGTGTTTGTTTCCAGTAAATATGATTTACGAGAACTTTTGCATTGAGCAGCTTTCTCCTGTTTACTGTTAGAAGTCCAGGCCTGTAGGGGTCGCACACTGACAGTGGTGGAAAAAACTATTCAGATCCTTTACTTGAATAAAAGTACTAATACCTGTAAAAATACTTAATTTCAAGTTAAAGTATTGCATCGAGAATGCTATTTAAGTATAAGTATTTAAGTATGATGAGGAAAATGTTCTTAAAGTATCAGGAGTAAAATAACTCCCTGCATTTAAGAAGCTGGAACTATGAAATGTATTTGAACAAAAAATGTGCTTCCAAAATGTAGTGGAGTAGACGTATGAAGTATTGTTAAATAAAAATATTCAGGTAAAGTACAGTTCTTGAGTTAATGTACTTAGTAACTTCCGTCACTGCCAACTGACTGATTTTGTTATTACGTTATTAATCAGAATTTCAATATGTCATAGACATCGACAAAAAAACGTAATGCTTCACTTTAGTCGACAATATCATGTCTGGTTGTTTAATCAGTTACTAGAGGTCACTTAGCACCCTGCTTCATGTCAGAGCTTTCTCTTTATTTCAGTCACATACAGCATGTTGACATGACAACTGTAGGAACATGGTCACATTTCCAGGCCCGCTAATACGACTACTGACATGTGATGTTTTTGTCCCCTGATTTACAGCATCAGGATCGACTCTGTATTTGAAAGCCTTCTTATTTTTAACTTGCAAACTTTGCTCCGTGTACTAAAACACCTGACCTTTTGTATGATGTGTCAAACTACAATGCTTTCAATATAATTCTCTCCATGGTAGGGTAATGTCTGTGTTGTTTCCGTATGTTTTCAGGTGAAATTCAGTGAGTTAACCATCGATATGTTCCGCATGCTTCAAGCTTTGGAGAGGGAGCCTGTAAATCTGGCCACACAGACCTCCAAACAGGGAGCGCTGGTGAGTGTCAGGTCTGAAGATAAGGGTGTGTTTTGTTTAAACAAAATGAAGAGAAAAGCCGGAAAGTTAAAGATTCATTCAAGAGTGTTACTTTCTGTTATATTCTCACAGAATATGTGGATAAGACTGTTTTACAAAAGCCTGTCAGTGATTGGTTCACATACAAAGACATCAGTGTGTGAAGTGTGCCTCCCTGCCAGACAATCAAGCTGTATGCTGAGGTATTTAATAAGCAGAACAAAACTTTGTTACTCTCCGAGCAGAATATCACGAGCAGAGCAGCTATTTGTAAGTGTGTGTCCCTTTGTGGCCCCATGTTTATCTGCATACTGAGTGGGACACATCACTACCTTAAAGCTTTGGCCAATGTTTTTATTTTTTTGGAAAAATAATTTTTACTAGCTGAATATACTACACTTAAAACTTCAACATGACGCAAAATATCACTTCCTCCCACAAACAATAAAAACTACATATAGAAATATATATGAAACTCTTATAATAAATACATTTTTAAGTAATAACAAAGTTGATGATAATAATATTGCATACTTGCGTACTGTGCCCCTGGTGTCTGACTGATTAAGGATTATAAACGTGGAGAACACATCCTTTCCCCCAGAACACTGCATATCCTGCCATGCATGCAGAAATGTGGGACTGAAATCTGAACGGTAATTCTATAAAACATTTTCCCACAGGAACCCAACGAGAAGCCAGCTAAAAGGGAAAACCCTCACAAGTATCTGCTGTACAAGCCCACCTTCAGCCAGCTTTATACCTTCCTGTCTGCCTCTTTTAAGGTCAGTGTTCCCTCTAATCATAACTCAAGTTAAATACTACCCAAGTTAATACAACATCGTCAAGATCTGTCACATATATTCACCACATGGTACGCTATACAGTGGGGCAAAAAAGTCAGGCACCAATTGTGCAAGTTCTTCCATTTAAAAAGATGAGAGAGGCCTGTAATTATTATCATAGGTACACTTCAACTATGAGAGACAGAATGGGGGAAACAATCCAGGAAATCACATTGTCTGATTTTTAAAGAATTAATTGGTAAATTCCTCGGTAAAATAAGTATTTGGTCACCTACAAACAAGCAAGATTTCTGGCTCTCACAGACCTGTAACTTCTTCTTTAAGAGGCTCCTCTGTCCTCCACTCGTTACCTGTATTAATGGCACCTTTTTGAACTTGTTATCAGTATAAAAGACACCTGTCCACAACCTCAAACAGTCATACTCCAAACTCCACTATGGCCAAGACCAAAGAGCTATCAAAGGAGACCAGAGACAAAATTGTAGACCTGCACCAGGCTGGGAAAACTGAATCTGCAATAGGTAAGCAGCTTGGTGTGAAGAAATCAACTGTGGGAGCAATTATTAGAAAATGGAAGACATACAAGACCACTGCTAATCTCTCTCGATCTGGGGCTCCACGCAAGATCTCACCCCGTGGGGTCAAAATTATCACAAGAACGGTGAGCAAAAATCCCAGAACCACACGGGGGGACCTAGTGAATGACCTGCAGAGAGCTGGGACCAAAGTAACAGAGGCTACCATCAGTAACACACTACGCCGCCAGGGACTTCAATCCTGCAGTTCCAGACGTGTCCCCCTGCTTAAGCCAGTACATGTCCAGGCCTGTCTGAAGTTTGCTAGAGGGCATTTGGATGATCCAGAAGAGGATTGGGAGAATGTCATATGGTCAGATGAAACCAAAATAGAACTTTTTGGTAAAAACTCAACTCGTCCTGTTTGGAGGAGAAAGAATGCAGAGTTGCATCCAAAGAACACCATGCCTACTGTGAAGCATGGGGGTGGAAACATCATGCTTTGGGGCTGTTTTTCTGCAAAGGGACCAGGACGACTGATCCGTGTAAAGGAAAGAATGAATGGGGCCATGTATCGTGAGATTTTGAGTGAAAACCTCCTTCCATCAGCAAGGGCACTGAAGATGAAGCGTGGCTGGGTCTTTCAGCATGACAATGATCCCAAACACACCGCCAGGGCAACGAAGGAGTGGCTTCGTAAGAAGCATTTCAAGGTCCTGGAGTGGCCTAGCCAGTCTCCAGATCTCAACCCCATAGAAAATCTTTGGAGGGAGTTGAAAGTCCGTGTTGCCCAGCGACAGCCCCAAAACATCACTGCTTTAGAGGAGATCTGCATGGAGGAATGGGCCAAAATACCAGCAACAGTGTGTGAAAACCTTGTGAAGACTTACAGAAAACGTTTGACCTCTGTCATTGCCAACAAAGGGTATACAGTGGGGCAAAAAAGTATTTAGTCAGCCACCAATTGTGCAAGTTCTCCCATTTAAAAAGATGAGAGAGGCCTGTAATTTTCATCATAGGTACACTTCAACTATGAGAGACAGAATGGGGGAAACAATCCAGAAAATCACATTGTAGGATTTTTAATGAATTAATTGGTAAATTCCTCGGTAAAATAAGTATTTGGTCACCTACAAACAAGCAAGATTTCTGGCTCTCACAGACCTGTAACTTCTTCTTTAAGAGGCTCCTCTGTCCTCCACTCGTTACCTGTATTAATGGCACCTTTTTGAACTTGTTATCAGTATAAAAGACACCTGTCCACAACCTCAAACAGTCATACTCCAAACTCCACTATGGCCAAGACCAAAGAGCTGTCAAAGGAGACCAGAGACAAAACTGTATACCTGCAACAGGCTGGGAAAACTGAATCTGCAATAGGTAAGCAGCTTGGTGTGAAGAAATCAACTGTGGGAGCAATTATTAGAAAATGGAAGACATACAAGACCACTGCTAATCTCCCTCGATCTGGGGCTCCACGCAAGATCTCTCCCCGTGGGGTCAAAATGATCACAAGAACGGTGAGCAAAAATCCCAGAACCACACGGGGGGACCTAGTGAATGACCTGCAGAGAGCTGGGACCAAAGTAACAGAGGCTACCATCAGTAACACACTACGCCGCCAGGGACTTAAATCCTGCAGTTCCAGACGTGTCCCCCTGCTTAAGCCAGTACATGTCCAGGCCCGTCTGAAGTTTGCTAGAGGGCATTTGGATGATCCAGAAGAGGATTGGGAGAATGTCATATGGTCAGATGAAACCAAAATAGAACTTTTTGGTAAAAACTCAACTCGTCGTGTTTGGAGGAGAAAGAATGCAGAGTTGCATCCAAAGAACACCATACCTACTGTGAAGCATGGGGGTGGAAACATCATGCTTTGGGGCTGTTTTCTGCAAAGGGACCAGGACGACTGATCCGTGTAAAGGAAAGAATGAATGGGGCCATGTATCGTGAGATTCTGAGTGAAAACCTCCTTCCATCAGCAAGGGTACTGAAGATGAAGTGTGGCTGGGTCTTTCAGCATGACAATGATCCCAAACACACCGCCAGGGCAACGAAGGAGTGGCTTCGTAAGAAGCATTTCAAGGTCCTGGAGTGGCCTAGCCAGTCTCCAGATCTCAACCCCATAGAAAATCTTTGGAGGGAGTTGAAAGTCAGTGTTGCCCAGCGACAGCCCCAAAACATCACTGCTTTAGAGGAGATCTGCATGGAGGAATGGGCCAAAATACCAGCAACAGTGTGTGGAAACCTTGTGAAGACTTACAGAAAACGTTTGACCTCTGTCATTGCCAACAAAGGGTATATAACAAAGTATTGAGATGAACTTTTGTTATTGACCAAATACTTATTTTCCACAATAATTTGAAAATAAATTCTTTAAAATCCTACAATGTGATTTCCTGGATTTCTTTTTCTCATTGTGTCTCTCATAGTTGAAGTATACCTATGATAAAAATTACAGACCTCTCTCATCTTTTTAAATGGGAGAGCTTGCACAATTGGTGGCTGACTAAATACTTTTTTGCCCCACTGTATATGCAGATTAATATTTCGTTTAACTGAAAGATTTTGTTACAGGCAGGGGGGGATTTTCATAGTCGGTAGCAGTATTTGGTTAGATTTTCTCCTGCCCATTACTCTTTTATTTATTATAACGATTTCATGTCAGCAGTTAGTACACTTAGCCCTTCCTTCTAAAGTGTACTTTGCAACATCATCTTTTTCCCTCACTGCCCTGATGTTTAGGAATTGCCTGCCAACAGCGTCCTGCTCGTGTACCTGTCAGCGACCGGAGTGTTCCCCACCGGAAATTCAGACTATGAAGGTAACTAAATGAACACAACTCATATTCTTACTAATGTGTTTTGAAATGAATAAATACAAATTCATATTTTAAACATGATGTTAAATGTTCACATTGGCAACTCACCAGGCAAAGGTGTTCTGATCCTGTGCCTTGTGTTATTCTTGGCACAGCGGTCAGCCTCTTAGCTGCGTCCATAGCACACAGGCTGCCTCTGAAAATACTGGTTCATGTTTTGCACTTTCAGACTTTATAAAGCATGCAGCAGAATTCACTTTCTAATAATGTTTAATGAACAACTGCTGCAAAAATGTATAAAAAGATGCACTGTAAGAAATAGGGGGGTCGTTCCTCCCTCATATCATTATCATTTAATAAAAACTGCGAACTGTATTCTATACATAGAGTGAGGAAGCTCTGCTTGGATCTGACAGTAAGCAAAGCAGGTTCTCCAGGTTTGTTTAACAGAGGTTTACAAAACTTAACGTTTGACTGTTTATTTTTTAAAATATCATAATACCTCTCATCATACAGTGGGGCAAAAAAGTATTTAGTCAGCCACCAATTGTGCAAGTTCTCCCATTTAAAAAGATGAGAGAGGCCTGTCATTTTTATCATAGGTACACTTCAACTATGAGAGACAAAATGAGAAAACAAAATTCAGGAAATCACATTGTCTGATTTTTAATGAATTAATTGGTAAATTCCTCGGTAAAATAAGTATTTGGTCACCTACAAACAAGCAAGATTTCTGGCTCTCACAGACCTGTAACTTCTTCTTTAAGAGGCTCCTCTGTCCTCCAGTCGTTACCTGTATTAATGGCACCTTTTTGAACTCGTTATCAGTATAAAAGACACCTGTCCACAACCTCAAACAGTCATACTCCAAACTCCACTATGGCCAAGACCAAAGAGCTGTCAAAGGAGACCAGAGACTAAATTGTAGACCTGCACCAGGCTGGGAAAACTGAATCTGCAATAGGTAAGCAGCTTGGTGTGAAGAAATCAACTGTGGGAGCAATTATTAGAAAATGGAAGACATACAAGACCACTGCTAATCTCCCTCAATCTGGGGCTCCACGCAAGATCTCACCCCGTGGGGTCAAAATGATCACAAGAACGGTGAGCAAAAATCCCAGAACCACACGGGGGGACCTAGTGAATGACCTGCAGAGAGCTGGGACCAAAGTAACAGAGGCTACCATCAGTAACACACTACGCCGCCAGGGACTTAAATCCTGCCGTTCCAGACGTGTCCCCCTGCTTAAGCCAGTACATGTCCAGGCCCGTCTGAAGTTTGCTAGAGGGCATTTGGATGATCCAGAAGAGGATTGGGAGAATGTCATATGGTCAGATGAAACCAAAATAGAACTTTTTGGTAAAAACTCAAGTCGTCGTGTTTGGAGGAGAAAGAATGCAGAGTTGCATCCAAAGAACACCATACCTACTGTGAAGCATGGGGGTGGAAACATCATGCTTTGGGGCTGTTTTTCTGCAAAGGGACCAGGACGACTGATCCGTGTAAAGGAAAGAATGAATGGGGCCATGTATCGTGAGATTTTGAGTGAAAACCTCCTTCCATCAGCAAGGGCACTGAAGATGAAGCGTGGCTGGGTCTTTCAGCATGACAATGATCCCAAACACACCGCCAGGGCAACGAAGGAGTGGCTTCGTAAGAAGCATTTCAAGGTCCTGGAGTGGCCTAGCCAGTCTCCAGATCTCAACCCCATAGAAAATCTTTGGAGGGAGTTGAAAGTCCGTGTCGCCCAGCGACAGCCCCAAAACATCACTGCTTTAGAGGAGATCTGCATGGAGGAATGGGCCAAAATACCAGCAACAGTGTGTGAAAACCTTGTGAAGACTTACAGAAAACGTTTGACCTCTGTCATTGCCAACAAAGGGTATATAACAAAGTATTGAGATGAACTTTTGTTATTGACCAAATACTTATTTTCCACAATAATTTGAAATAAATTCATTAAAAATCCTACAATGTGATTTCCTGGATCTTTTTTCTCATTCTGTCTCTCATAGTTGAGGTATACCTATGATAAAAATTCCAGGCCTCTCTCATCTTTTTAAATGGGAGAACTTGCACAATTGGTGGCTGACTAAATACTTTTTTGCCCCACTGTATTTTAATTCATTCTACATCTCTGTGCTTTTTTCAGTCTTTAGACATTCTAACCCTCAACAGAAAATTTGACCAATCACAGATCATTGCAGAAAGAGGGCAATCCTATTGGCTGTTGTATAAATGCAACATTTCCTCTCCAAATCTGAAACACTTTCCTGATATTGTAGCGCTAAAGACTCAGTCACAGGATATTATGCCCTAAAAGTCTGCCAAGAAAACTGCAGGGTTATTCTCATAAAAGTGCCACTAAACTGGGTAATGTGAGGCCCGTTCTAATGCGTCTTTAAAAGCAATCACTGAGCAGTAATGTATGATCTTTATTTTACATCCGTCATGTCTTATCACGTGTTTCATAACTTTAAACTTGTCCTGCAGGACCGTATGATTTTGGAGGAGTTCTCACCAACACAAATCGAGATGTGGTGAACGGAGAGACGGTGCAGAAGAGGAATCAGGCCCAGAAAGAAATGCACTGGTGATTATCGATTTGTTTTATAGATTTATTATCCTTATTATTATTATCAAAAATGTTAATTTAAAAACATTATGGAAAGCCAAACATTTGAATATGTGTAAGAGAAGAATGCTGCTTTAGACCTTACCCAAGAATACATTCAGTCTGATGTTGGGACTGATGCCAGATCAGATCTGGTCAGTCAGATGTGTGCTGCCCACTGTCTGTGATAATAGTGTTAATGATGGAATATAACCGTATGTACCCAGCTTCAGAAGAAGCTTCCTGACATGTACCTGTGTGTTGCAGCCTTCATCCAGGAGACTTATTCCCTTTCACCCGGAAACCACTTTTTGTAATTGTGGATTCTACAAACAGCAAATCTTACAAGGTGCGTAAATATGTTCTGACCGCTTTCCTCAGTCAGAGACCTGAGACCTGACATGTTTAGACTCAGTGTGACGCATCATTTCCCATTGATATCATTATCCTATACCTGCTCTTTGCCCCCTCAAACTGCGGGACCATCATGTGTTTATGTTTTGTTCAGTTTCAGAGTAATCCAGGGAAGTGACAGGAATGGCTTATAAATCATTGAGCATACTTAAATGTTATCAATTTGCCAAATATGAACAAATATAGGCAAAAAATATAGCAGTGTTAAGTTGAAGCCCACAGCTGACCTACTGAGTCTGTGGATTATTGCTCTCCCTGTTCACATCCACCAAAGCCCCCAAATGAAGTGGATAATCACATTCCTTTTATGATGCTGTGAATGTTTATGTTATTAGGTGGGGGGGATTTAAAAACCTATTGTGTGTATGAATGAATGATCGCACTGTGAATGTATATTCTTATAATTAATCTTGTCTTTTGTTTATCCTTTTAGCATTTCACAAATCTGTTTGGCCAGCCTCTGGTGTGCCTACTATCTCCTACTGTGTATCCTAAGAGTGTGCAAGGTGTGTGTCCCTCTAGAGTAACACTTGAATAAATGATGGAGAGTGCAGAGACCACCTGATGCAACAGATACTGTACATTAGTTAGAGAGTCGAGATTTCAGACCAAAAGGAATAAAATTGTTTTTGACTTATCAGCTGGCAGTTTACATCCTTGTTTTTAAATACACACCTTGATGAAGAAATCGGTCCTTATGTGCTATATGCCTTGGTTTTCCAATTTGCAGTGTGTTCTTATTTTAGGATGAACACATTCTTAGGTTGTTGTAATTGTTAAACCTTAGATAGACAAGCACGTGTAAATAATTTTTGAAATTAATTGATTGCTATTTTTCATCATATCATTTTTATATTGTTAACCTATATTTCATCTATTTTGCACCCATACCACACTGCTGTTACACCATTAACAGCAGTGTATAACACCAATTTAACCAAATATATTACACCATTTTAACACCAGTAATACACCAATATTAAACTGTTATTTTACCCATTTTACACCTTTTTTTACACCAATATTACAGTTTTTACACCATTATTACACCCATAATACACCAGTAGTACACCCATAACACACTCGTATAACATCAACATTACACCTTTTTTATACCCATAATTTGGGGGTTATTGCACTAATTCTACATCCATAGTACAGTTACATTACACCCACATTGAGACAGGATTACAGTAAAGTCAGTAAGGCTGCTGTTCTCACAAGGTGTTCAGGCAGTGTTTGTGTGAACATGGAGAGAATATGTGTGTGATGTATGGTTTCATGTGTGTGTGTGCCCTGTTCAGATCAGTGCCAGCGGGGCAGTCTGTTCACTCTGTTCCTGTACAGCCCGCTGCTGGCCTTCTCCTCGGTGTGCGGCCTGAGCAGCGTGCACCGCAGCCTCTGGGAGAGGGCACAGGAATTCCTTCATAAAGTCTACCGTGACATCGGGCAAATGATAACTCGATCGCGGACTATAGGTAGCACATCTCTCACCAACTTTACTCACATACTAACAGACATTAAAGAAAGAGTCGGGGGTAGGGATTACAAGAATTAATGACAATATAATACATTATAGTATTTGTCTTATTTTATTTTACTATACTCAGTTTCTTACATATTTATTTTGTGTAAATATTGTCATTATTGTTGTTCAATAGTCCTTAAAAGAAAAAAAGCTTTTATAATGGTACTATTTTTTGCTCCAATCTAAAAAACCAACCCTTGTATTGTTCTTTCTGTGTCTTTGTATTCACCATTTACAGTAAAGCACATCCCCGTATGTGTAAACCCACTTGATAATAAAACCCGTTCTGGTTCTGGTGTCCCCGGGTCCAGGGACCTTGTTCTTCGTAATTTGTCATCGCCCCACTCCTTTGACTTTTTCATCCCTCTGTCAACTAATTAATTTATCAATAACTAGTCTGAGCACTCACTGGGTTTCATCTGTCCCTGTCTCCACAGATCAAGCCTTTTTGCAATTCTTTGGTGACGAGTTCCTCCGGCTGCTTCTGATCCGCTTTGTGTTCTGCTCCGCTGCTCTGAGGCTGCATAAACTCTTCCGGGTGAGTCTCTGTGCGTCTCCTTGGGAAGTTTCATTGTTTGTTTGAATGCCAAAGGCTGTCCCCCTTCTGAAAAGTACCAACACACTATACATTTAACCCACACTGGATGCACACGTCAGACTACTCAGAGCAAAGTGCATCCCACAAAGCATCATGGTCCACTGCACTGCTGCTAATACATATACCAGCTGGTCTGCTGAGGAAGAAAAAGACTGCACTCTTCATCGTTAACCAACATCATTAAATACATTTATTTTATTTAATAGGGCCTCGAGCAAAGTTATTTAAATCCTTCTACCACTGAGCCACAGATCTGTGCATTCTGGAATCTCCTGGAAAACTTAAGGCCGGTGTTTTTGAGTGAGAACAAACCATAAAATAAGTACTTCTAAAGTCAAGGATGCTCGCTTAGTAGAATAGTCCTCCAGATGCTCGGCAGGACTCCGTCCTAGCATTCGGAGTAAAAGTACAAGTACTCAGATCTTGTACTTGAGTAAACTAGAAGTACTCAGATCTTGTACTTGAGTAAAAGTAGAAGTACTCAGATCTTGTACTTGAGTAAACTAGAAGTACTCAGATCTTGTACTTGAGTAAAAGTAGAAGTACTCAGATCTTGTACTTGAGCAAAAGTAGAAGTACTCAGATCCTGTACTTGAGTAAAAGTAGAAGTACTCAGATCTTGTACTTGAGTAAAGTAGAAGTACCAGAGTGTAGGAATACTCTGTCACAGTAAAAGTCCTGCATTCTAAATGTTCCTCCAGTGAAAGTAGAAAGTACTCTCATCTAAATGTACTTAAAGTAGCGACAGTAAAAGTAGTCATTGTTTGATTGGTCCATTTCAGAATAATATCTCTGATATGTTTTATAATTATTGATCATTAAAGTGTTCTCAGAGCTGGTAAATGTGCAGCTAGTTTGAATGGCTTTGTATACTGCAGGGTAGCTGCTGGATTTACTGCAGGTGAACTACAGTCTGATTTAAGGGTTGATTATATTTACCATCATTAATCCAGATCTGAAAAGTAACTAAAGGGATTAAATACATGTAGTGGAGTAAAAGTACACCATTTACCTCTGAACTGTAGTGGAGTAGAAGTACAAAGTAACATTGAAATACTCCTACACCCTATATCACTCAGAATTGTACTTGAGTACAGTATAGGGTTGCAAAGGGGCGGAACATTTTCGGTAAGTTTCCATGGGAAGTTAAGCTGGGGAATTTTGGAAATATTCCATATTGGAAACTTTCCGTGGGAATTTATGAGAACTAACTGGGAATTTATGCAATGGCATGAACAGATATATAAATAGTTAGGCTAGCTAAACAACTGGAATGATCTTCAAAACATCTTGCAGGAGGCAGAAAAAAACAGCATCACATTTGAGGTAGCTAGCATCTTTATAAGTGCCTCATAGATGGTAAATGAAGTGATGCTAGCTATGGCTTATTTAGCATCTAAGTTATCAGCTAGCTATCTGCTAGATGAATACATCTGTATGTGATATTTGCAATTTAAACATAAAATAAATACATCACCCCATAATATCATCAAACCTTACTTCACTTTGTGTAGTCCACAGGTTCAAATGTGTGGCTTCAATAGTCTTGTGCTTTGGGCTCAAAAGTGTGGTCCAGTCTTCTAGAAATCATTATGTGCATGTGATGGAGGAATGCACAGTGCCTGTAGGGGTGTGGTCTCAATAGCCATGCAGTACGCAGTGTGCTATGTGCATGTGATTGAGGAATGGCATGGATATTCAAGTGTACTTGAATGGCATCTGTTTGTTTTAGTCAAAATGATGCTAAAATATACTTTCCCAACCTATATTTAAGTTCCCTATGACGAGCCAACCTTCAATTTTGAAAATTCCCATTTATTCCCTTAAATTCCCGTTAATTCCCATGGAAAGTTTCCATCTTTAAAATTCCCAGAATTTTGCAACTCTAGTACAGTACTTGAAAAAAATCGACTGATTTACTTTACACCACAGATCGTTGAATATCATTGGAACATGTTTCAAATACTATATTTCTGGTATTTTGAGATTCAGTGAAGAGCTCTGTCCACAGTAAACCCTAAAAAAATGCTCAGCAGCTAGACATGACAGCAGACGTTGTGTCCTGGAGAGCATCCCTTAAAGCTGTCTGTGTATTAAGATTATTTCTGTGTGCTTGCAGGAGGCCCAGAGTTTCCCGGAGTCGTACCCTGAGCTCCCTAAGCAGGACACAGTGGAGAGCAGTCTCCTACAGAAGCACATTTTGGAGCTGGCCACCATGCTGGACGTGCAGAGCTTATTTTGGGATGATTCACTGGAAGCATACTAACATGTTGTTGTCGGGCAGAATGGCACCATGTACAGACTCACTGCCAGCGCCCTCACAGCTCTCTGTTTTTTCTTCTTTTTTTACAGGTAACTTTTTTTTAGCATAAACACGTTAATGTCTTGCATCTAACTGTGTGAGCAAATGTAGTGCAACATTAATCTTCACAAAGAAAGGCCAGAAAATATGACATACTATTTTGTTTTGACTCAGAAGCTTGTCTCAAATCAAAAAGCATCACATAAGACTTAAGAGTGAACAAGTGAGAGGCTGCAGAAACAGTTCTACTCATCATTCCCCTTCAACATGTAAAGTAACAATCTGCAGCCTCTCACAGATAATTGTTGCCAGTCTTTTCTTTTTCTTCTAGTATTTATTCATGTTTATTAGAATGGAGGTTGTGACAGCCTGTGTGACTGTACTTGTAGGCTGAGCAGAGAGAACAAAAGCCTTCACTCGGCAGTAAAAGTGAGCAACAAGAATAATGTCTGCACGTTAATCGCACACAGGTTGCAATTTAAAAATATTTCACCAAAAATGGTTTCCTGGTACTTGCCAAACAGCTGTAAAACAGCTTCAAGTGTAGCAGGCGGGTGCATGAGGTTCTGTTGTGTGTCGTAGCTCCCCATTATTGTAAAGATAACACACATTAACCAGCATCCCATCTATTACCTTTAATAGTCCGTTTTTAAACAGGGTTATTGCTTTTCCACATCACTGTGCTGTCTGCATGCTGAAAGACACAGAGAGGTTTCTGTTTAGTTGTTTTAGTCCACCTCTGCCTTTGAGGATACTAAAGGCTTGTAGGTTTAAGTGGCACAGGGTTGGGAGGTAAATGGAGCCAGTGCATGTGTTGCATGCGCCTGTACATTTCGTAGTAGTGCCAACAAATGAAGACAATCTAGATGAATAGCAGAGGGAATGAAGGAAGTAGCATGGTATGCACACTGTCATTTATTCACCGTCAACATGCACCTTCCTGTGGGTTTCTGACCCCACACAAGTGAGGAAGGCCTCCACTCTTCTTCCTCCTGCAGACAGGCTACTCTCCTGACCGTTCACTTTCCCCATGCTGACACACGCTGCCATCTTTCTCAGGAGGTGGTTCCAAATAGCCATTTTTTGAGGACAGGCAAAGCCAGTGTCTGCACTGAAAAACTGAAACGTTGACTTTAATCAAGTGTTTTGTGTCAACAGATTTCACATAACTGTGGTTAGTTGAAAGCAATAGTATTAAGTTTATATTTTTAAAAAATGGTTCAACTCGATATTATTGCTTTCAACTAACTTAATACAGTTATGTGAAATCTGTTGACAAAAAACACTTGATTTAAGTCAACATTTCAGTTTCTTCAGAGCACTGGATCGTACAGAAACACTGCAGCGTCCATCAGCCCGTCACAGTGGTACTGCAGGAAGTGTTGAGATAGAGAGGGTAGTCATTGGTTCTTCAAACTAAATGTTGAGTGTGATCACTGAGGACTGAAGTGGACCACAGGAATCCTCTTGTCACACACTGATACTGTTCTATTCTTAATTATTGTCTCAATTGAACAAGGACCATACATTAAAATAAAAACAATGATCACAGAAAGAGTAGATGATTTGTCAGATTGAGCTTTTAGCTCATTTCCATCTTCAGTCCGTGGGCTGGAACACGCGTAACATTTGTGAAATAGACTCTTTCACAACAACAATTTTAAAGTGGACCAAAGCACAGATCAACATATAAATACCAGCACATTTATAAGTGCATCTAAAATGTTTTAATACACATTTTAACTGAAAAAACAAACTCACTGATTCCCCTGGACTCTTACCTGGCCCAGCTCCTTTATTATATCCCATTCCTCTCCCTGACGCTTGTCTTCACTCAAAATACATCTGAGCGAATTCTAAAGATGTTTATTGGCCACTGATATAAGAAATATCAAATCCCAGAACGTTTGAGCATAAAATCTCAGACAAAAAGACAAAGCAGCCTTTCATTCCCCTGCATTTCAGTCGTCCGCTGTAATGGCTTAAGTAACCCTGACCCACAGCAGCTCATCACAGCACAGGAGAGCCCTCAGAGCTGTGCTTCGTAACTTCAGTCGTCATTGCAAACCATAAGAATTTCCACAATTACCAGATCATTTTAGACATAATAAATACATAAATGATTTGCAAATAACACATAAAGTATGTATTGCTGATACTGTAGCCTTCGGAACCCTTTTCTAAAGAAGAGCCAGCCCAGCGATGGCAGGTCTGTCAGCATGGTTCTGTCCGTACTGTGAGTCTTAGAAAGACATATCAAGCAGGGACCGGATTTACAGGAAGTTGAAGATGTAGGTCAAGACAAGGAATTTTAAAAAACTACTAGCAAACTTTCTGGACGACCCCTTGACCTCTAGTGCCATTTCTAGGGCCAAAGTGTTGGTTTTGGTACCAGATATCTAATACCTCCATATCATTTCCATTTATCATAAAAGATAAGGATGTTTTTTTGAAGTCCTATTTCATCAGTCCCCTCTCTGGAAACTTCTCCTACCCCACCTGTTCCTCAAGGTCTTTGTAGTTTTTAGACCATTACTCTAAGTTACATGCACAAATGGAGGGAATAGTGTGTTTTTTGAGGACTACTTTAAGAGGAGGATTAATACCACAGTGCTCTGGTGAGCGTTTGGTCAGCAGGACAGAGGAGGACGACGTTTCAGACACACAGACCACTGATGAGATTAATAATGAATAACGCTTATCCTTTAAAACTTCTCGTGTTTAGCTTGTAATGGGTCTTAGAATAGCTCAACGATGTCTGTGTGTAACATCTTTTCTCCAGCACTACTCAGTCTGCCAGCTAAGGCTTCTAATTTTAGTTTGGAGAGTTTCTCATGTTAAATTACGATCCACACCCTAACATACACCGAAGCAGAAACGAGCTGGAGGCAGAGTGTATGTTGGGTGATTTCTGTATGACAGCGACAGGTCATGGAGTGATGCTAACTGTGAGCGCAGCAGGAAGTAGCCACGTCCGCTGGTTGGGATTTATATTTATGGATTTTCTGAAATGTTAACAGAACGCTATTTTTAAGTGTGTGCTATATTTATTGACCTGTTCGCAGTATGTGTACAGATAATGTAAAGCGATGTTTGGCACAGATGTGTTTGTTCAGTATTTAGTAAGTCTATAAAATGTGTGATGAAATGAAGTTGAATCTAAGGAGCAGCAAAATGTCCGAGGCCAGTTTGTTCTTCGGCCACTTTTCTAAATATGTTACATTCCAACTCTCAAAGGACTGGAATACAGGCAGAGGAACACTGCTGCACTTTCTCCATGTGACATTAGTCTGGGGAATCGAGCCGTTTCTACACTTAGTTCTTTTTTTATTGTAATATCAACCTTCACATTCCCTTGTGTTGACAGTTATGATGATTAATATATTGTAAGCTTGCACTTTATTAAGTTGAATATTGTTATGATCTAGTTGTTGTGCTTTAAGGAAAAGAAAAAGAATCCTTCCATGTGAGCGTTCTTCATGCCAGCCGTCTCACCGGGACCTTTTTTACAGTTTAACTCGTCTTCGTGATTTCAAACATTTCATGAGCTGTCACTTTCACAGCCTCTGCCTGAACTGTGTCCAGCATGTTGGCTGATTTCCAAAAAGTTTTGAATATGCAGCATTGACATGTTGAGTTACATGTGTGGAAGCATCAGAAATCCTGGTGCTGTAAAGCCAGCGGTGCTCTAAAACCATGCATATCATGTTTTATACTCCATTCTGAGGAATATAAACAAAGAAATGTACATCAATCAGGACAGAAAAAATAAGAAATGTCATTTAAACTGTCAGATATTGCAAGTTGACAAGTTTGTATGTTAAGTCTCAAACACTTGTGTTTATATGTTTATTACATTTTAATGAATGGTGTGTTCCCTGAACTGGAAAATATTAAATATGTGTCCTAAAGGCACAAAATAAGCATTATTTAATGGAAAATATCCCAAACAGTGGAGTGAGACTGTACTCTGATCATTGATATGACGATAAAGGTTTCTGTTGACACCGTATTGATGTCTCCCGCGCTCCATATTTAAACCACAAACATAAGCAGTTATTTTATTCTGAAGCACCAGTGTGGTCACTCGCTCAGAAACAGTCTGAAACTGAAATGGCTTGTTGTATTCCCTCTAAATGTGAGCTCTTTGAAAAGGATTGTGTTTGTTTCGTTTTCTGATGTGATGTAAGATACCCAGCAGCATATGGAGCATGGTGCAATGAGTCAGGAGATTCTGAATGATCAAACTCCTGCTTCACGTCCAGTGTTTATTAGAGTACATCACACAGCCCTGAAGCTCACATGTTTCGAAATAGGACCAAGATACTCATTTGGGAAAGCACAAAGTATCAAGGTGTTTATTTTTGTGACTCTACTAGTCTTGTGAACAAATATTTATGTGCAAAAACAAGATATTAATTTGTCTAAACAAGAATCCAACATTGGCCAAAAAGATGAGCCTGGGCGATCAACATGTAAAGATATGTTTAGATAACTTGAATATGTAAACAACATGATGGATCTTTCTGTGTTTGGTGGCAGCAACACCACAGAATTCATATCTAACTCTTATGGAATTATGAAGCCTTACGCCAGGTGAACGCTGACTCAGCCTGGACCTCACACAGCAGTTTACAAACAGCGTGTGAAAATATATTCCTGCTGATTCATGTACAATAACCTGTTTAAGCCTTATTGGTTAAAAATGTTTTTGTTTTTTTTTATTATTTTGAGAATTTGGGATATCAAATACACCGACTTCCAGCCCTGGACCCCTGAATGGGTTTGTTGTGTTTTAATTCCCGTGCTTTTTGGATCAAACTCAGACAGAGATGATGTGAGTCCAGCTACAGTAAGGGTTCTCAGCTCCATAACAGAGATCAGAAAAGACCGTCAGCATTACCATGGCAGTTAGAGAACATCTGAGAGTGTCTGCAGGCACAGGAAGTCAACGTGTCTCTGACATGGACAACAAGCACAAAGCCCCCCCCACTCCACCTACCGGAAACACACCCATGGAGAGCACGTTGACAGGGAACACCAATAACTGCCCACTGATCAATTCCCCCACCACCCCCCAGATATGCAGGGGTCATTTCTACCTTTTTATACGTGTATAAATGTCCAAAAGATGGGTGCATCCTCCTGAACAGGAATATGTGTGACTTGCTTATTGTGATTTTCAGTCAGTGTCAAAATGTCAAATGTATTTTCAAAATTCTGTTTAAAAAAAATGCACCGATGATTTCTCTGTGAGCAGCATGTTTGTTTAGAGTAGAAAGTGCCAAAGACTGGTGTGCTCTTGCTTTCCCTTAACAACCGTTGATCTCAGTGGTTGTTAAGATTTTTTTGTGTTGCCAGAAAGAGCCAATAAAAAAAGAATCCTTTGGCTTCATAAACAGTGACTATCTTCATTGTGGGGCTGGGGAGGATGTACACATACACTGCTTTGTTACAATGAGTTTAATAAACAAGTTAAACACATTTACTAATCCAACCACAGTAACATCCAGAGTGCCATTACATTATCAGCTCATACTTTAAACCTGGTTACCACTGAAAAATGCAGGCTCTACTGGGGTTCCTCAAGCTGCCAAAGAGAGGGGCTGACACAAAAAAATGTCCTCTGAATAAAACATTCCCCCCCAAACTAAAATTCTACAGAGACTTTGACGGGCATGTCAAAGATTATTTATTTTACAAAAAATGCAACACCAACAAAAAAATGTACACAAATGTATTATTTAAAAAGCATTACCCCTTGTGTTGGGGTCAAATCTGACCGATTAACTACTTTCATCCTTCATAAATATAGTGTTTCACATGTGATTGCCTCGAGGCCTCATGATATCCTCCACAGTAGGAATCTGAACATACAGTGGGGCAAAAAAGTATTTAGTCAGCCACCAATTGTGCAAGTTCTCCCATTTAAAAAGATGAGAGAGGTCTGTAATTTTCATCATAGGTATACCTCAACTATGAGAGACAGAATGAGAAAAAAAAATCCAGAAAATCACATTGTAGGATTTTTAATGAATTAATTTCAAATGGTTGTGGAAAATAAGTATTTGGTCAATAACAAAAGTTCATCTCAATACTTTGTTATATACCCTTTGTTGGCAATGACAGAGGTCAAACGTTTTCTGTAAGTCTTCACAAGGTTTTCACACACTGTTGCTGGTATTTTGGCCCATTCCTCCATGCAGATCTCCTCTAAAGCAGTGATGTTTTGGGGCTGTCGCTGGGCAACACGGACTTTCAACTCCCTCCAAAGATTTTCTATGGGGTTGAGATCTGGAGACTGGCTAGGCCACTCCAGGACCTTGAAATGCTTCTTACGAAGCCACTCCTTCGTTGCCCTGGCGGTGTGTTTGGGATCAGTGTCATGCTGAAAGACCCAGCCACGCTTCATCTTCAGTGCCCTTGCTGATGGAAGGAGGTTTTCACTCAAAATCTCACGATACATGGCCCCATTCATTCTTTCCTTTACACGGATCAGTCGTCCTGGTCCCTTTGCAGAAAAACAGCCCCAAAGCATGATGTTTCCACCCCCATGCTTCACAGTAGGTATGGTGTTCTTTGGATGCAACTCTGCATTCTTTCTCCTCCAAACACGACGAGTTGAGTTTTTACCAAAAAGTTCTATTTTGGTTTCATCTGACCATATGACATTCTCCCAATCCTCTTCTGGATCATCCAAATGCCCTCTAGCAAACTTCAGACGGGCCTGGACATGTACTGGCTTAAGCAGGGGGACACGTCTGGAACTGCAGGATTTAAGTCCCTGGCGGCGTAGTGTGTTACTGATGGTAGCCTCTGTTACTTTGGTCCCAGCTCACTGCAGGTCATTCACTAGGTCCCCCCGTGTGGTTCTGGGATTTTTGCTCACCGTTCTTGTGATCATTTTGACCCCACGGGGTGAGATCTTGCGTGGAGCCCCAGATCGAGGGAGATTAGCAGTGGTCTTGTATGTCTTCCATTTTCTAATAATTGCTCCCACAGTTGATTTCTTCACACCAAGCTGCTTACCTATTGCAGATTCAGTTTTCCCAGCCTGGTGCAGGTCTACAATTTAGTCTCTGGTCTCCTTTGATAGCTCTTTGGTCTTGGCCATAGTGGAGTTTGGAGTATGACTGTTTGAGGTTGTGGACAGGTGTCTTTTATACTGATAACGAGTTCAAAAAGGTGCCATTAATACAGGTAACGAGTGGAGGACAGAGGAGCCTCTTAAAGAAGAAGTTACAGGTCTGTGAGAGCCAGAAATCTTGCTTGTTTGTAGGTGACCAAATACTTATTTTACCGAGGAATTTACCAATTAATTCATTAAAAATCCTACAATGTGATTTCCTGGATTTTGTTTTCTCATTTTGTCTCTCATAGTTGAAGTATACCTATGATGAAAATTACAGGCCTCTCTCATCTTTTTAAATGGGAGAACTTGCACAATTGGTGGCTGACTAAATACTTTTTTGCCCCACTGTATTAACTGCTGATCAGCACTCATTGAATTTTCTTACATCTATGGTGTTCCCAGTCAAGAATGACCCCGTAGGTTGAATGGGTAACCTATATGTTCCCCATCAGAGAGTACAACCAGATCGATAACCATGTTCATTTCAGTGTCTATTCCTCTTCTATATTTCCACTGCAGTTATTCCTGTAAACCAGTAGTCTGAGATATGGTTTACATCTTAACCCTTATGTTGTGTTCAGGTTTCCCATGATCTGTTTCAAGTTCAAATTATATAATAACCCTCTAGTTTTTTTATCGGAACAAGGCTTCATGATATCCTCCACAACAGCTTTATAAACACTACAAACTCATTTTGACTATTTTAGCCAAGTCTGAAGGTTTCCCCCCAAAAAAGTGCATCATTTGGTGTTCGGGTCTGGGAACACCCAGCAGTGCATTGTTGTGGATGACTCTGGGTCAAATTTGGCCCCCTCCTCTGTAACAATAATTTTAAATTGTATTCTAACAATACTGTATTATAATCTGATACCATAATTATCCACTGTCTTCACTATAGGGAATTTAATGAGTGAATTGAATCCCATTTTCTACTTAAAAATATGTGGTGTCATGTGTTTTGTGCCTTAAAATAAATTTACATCAGGATTTTCCGGTGATGAATGCATATGATAGTCATTATTTTTGAGTGTCTTGGACTGAGTTAAATCATGGGTCAAATTGTACCCGCAAACACCCTGAATGGAAACAGCTTTCAAACACAACAAAAGGTGTTGAATAAACTGTGTTGATGATTATTGTTTGTTGTGTTGATGTAAGAGCAGTGAAAACAGACCGGTCCCATTTGACAAGTAAGGGGGGAGAAATTAACACGATAGGAGTTAAATCAGATGAATAATCCAATGGAAAGCAACAAAATGAATCCTGTATCACTCCACAATGAATTTTAAAAGTATAATCCAAGAGGAATAAGGCCTTGCAAAAAGAAGACAAATATCCAAACAGGAATGCACTCACCGGTCGCCGAGAAGGGAAATAGAAGAGATGCTAAAGCTGCCGCTGCAGTTTCCTCGACAACCTGCCAGGCTTCCTCTCCTTCTGCTCCTACCAAACCAAAGACTCTCCCAGCAAATCATTCCCTGTCCGTGTGTTCCCCTGATCCCGCCCCCTCTCCTCACCTGAATTGAACTGCACACCTGATCATTGCCTACAGGGAGCTGACGTGTTAAAGCAGGGGAGAGAGGGAACACTGCAAGATATAAACAGATGTATTTCTTACAGACTTCTCAAAACAACAATACGTAAGAGTTTATTGTCGACTGAAGATAAAATAAGAATGACTTAATCCCAGACTTGGACATTTTCGTCAGACGAGAGCAGGGTGATGTGCTAAGAAAAACAGTAAAGTACTATATGCATATGATAACTAATAACCCCTTAATATTGTATAATTATGTATATACATATATATATATGTACATGGTCACTGGGTCTTTATTTATATACAGTTTATATGAAATGAGTGAAATCCCAAACATGAGCGTCATACTGGCTCGGACGTCGCCCGGTTCAATTAAATTGGAAGCAGACGTTGTGGACTCGGACAGTCAGTATGGAACCAAAGGCATGCTTACACAACCCCAGGGAGAAATGGAAAGGATGTGGGACTGAAGGATAATTCATGTACATCTAGACAAACTTAAACTACTTTTAGCTCAGTATTCCACTATCCACAGTCACAAACTGATATCACAAGTAGATCGATGAGGTACAGGAAAGGGGCCACAGCTGGGGGGGCAAGGATGAATAGTCAATGTAGACATCTCTTCACCACCCCTCGACTCCAAGATTGGGTACAAGCCCCAGTAACTGATAGCCTCAACAGAACGGGCAGCTGACCTCTGAGAGGCTATCCTCAGTAAGCTGGATACCTGGAGCCCCCATCAGCGGCCCCCCCCAGCTCAGTGACAAAGTACCCTCTGAAGGCGAATACAGCGCTACACACTCTCCCTACTGGGACCATCACTGAGACCACCAGGCTGATAGACGCTACAGCACCTAGTGATCCTAAAGAGGCTTTGCTTCAAGATGAACAGTATGCCATAAGGAGCAGTTCCCTCCATGTGGAGACGGAGGCTGGAGGCCATGAGGAGTCAGCCAGCTATCAGAACTACAGAAAGGTGTGATGAAGGAAAAGGTTCCCAGGAAGTACACCAAACTGATCATATCAGAGGCACTCTGGCTTCCCGCCTGAAGAGGTACACTACAAAGATAGAAGCCAGGAGAATAAACAGGGTGATCTCCAAGGAACCACGTCGATTTTACAGTCTACTCTAAGTGGCAGGGCAATGGAGATAGAAGAACAGCAGAACTGCAAGAGCAAGACTGAGACTGAGACTTAGACTCAGACTGAGACTGACCTATGGGAGAAGGAGACAACACATACAGTCGCATTAACGCCCAGTGGATCTAAGAACATACCACAGCAACCTCCCAGAACAAGACCCAGTAACCATCACAATGGCAGACCTCCAGGAGGGGCAAGTGTCACACACAAAGAGCTGGACGACACCAGGTCCTGATATGATCCAGACACTCCATAGACGCCTGGCAGCACAACTGAACCAGCTGCTGAGAGATGGGACCCAGCCATAATGGTTAACCCAAGAATGAACCTTCCTGATCATGAAGGACCCCCAGAAGGCCAACTACCAGCCAATAACCTTCCTCTGCACAAAATGGAAATTCCTGTATCATTGCAGACAAGATGTGGAGGCCAATGGCTCAATACATGAGACGTGAGAAAGGAATTGGCAAAGACACCAGCAGAGCCAATCACCAACTACTGGTCACCCAAAAGAGTTAGACCAGACTCAACTGGATGGACTACAAGAAAGCCAACGACACGATACCACACACTGGAAAGCTTGGAGCTGTGTAATACCAACAGGATACTAATACCCATTCTCTACTGAAAATCAGTTTGGTTCTCCGTGCTGGCGCTCGTTTGGTTTATAGTAGTTAGTTCTAAAGAAGTCATTTTGCTTTCCATCGACCAGAGCCGTGGTGCTGCTTCATGCCATCGCCGTTTATGTCGCTGATTTTCTCTGCAATAGTGCTCACAACAACAACAATGGCCGTTATAATATTATAAAAAGCCATTTTTCTGACATGGCAACCTGTTCAGCCAATATATTGATTACCCGCTGTTCCGTCCCCGATATGTCTACCGTGATATCCTGACGGCCAGCTAAACTTTTTCCCAACATCAAGACTCTGAGGGTTACTTATTCCTTCCACAGGTTTATTGACGTTTACAAAGAAAAGGTGAAACTGCAACAAAAAAGAACAAGGACAAATTAGAACACAAGCGAGACGTAGCATTCACAAACCGTAGTATGAGACCATACTTTACAAAACCCAACATTATCGTCCAAAATAATGATAAAACTCTACAGACAATCTCAAAAATACATACCAACGATGCTATCACAGACACAAGACGTCGACAGATTGTTATGGAATGCAAAGCATTTACAACTAAAATAGATGGCTGAAATGCGCTTGCCGTACTTCTGAACTACTGAACTACACGACATAGTGGTACGATTGGACATTTAGAACCATGTGATCTTTAAAGTGAACACGACCTAAATAGATACTCAGGGAAATGTATATTCCATGAATACATTATATTTCTGTAATGCTAACAAGAACTAAGAACATGTATTATATTTTCCAAAACATTAAACTTAATGCTTTTTTCATACTCATAACACTCCCCGCGATAGCTGCTATAATAAAAGATGAAATCAAATGCAGCTGAAGCGGTGAGCTGCTCTTCAAAGTCACAATAATAGTTTTGCTTGTAACATCTTCATTTTCTTAAACGTACTCACCATGAACTGTTATTGCTCGGGCTAATCTCCGAAGTAACCCTCTGACATATTTGGTTCTTGAACAGCAGTTTTTTGTTTACAAATGCAAACCAGTTTCCTGTTAGGCTGCATCAACAGGGCACAAGCTCCGAACTGGCCCTGGAACCCCGTTGGTGGAAAAACGGTAAAAGAGTCTTCATCAAGAACTCAATGGGACTGTGGAAGTCGATGAGAACGTATGTGACCAATCAGAAGTGAAGTTTCATTCCTGGGAGTGTCATTGCTACGAATAAAAACAATGCAGTGTTGCAGAGAGGTCTGATATTAAATGTTGAAGAACTGTTGCATGCACCTCTATAACTGAGTGTATGTGTCCTCATCATTAGATGGGTCATTCCAGAATTGGAGGACATTTTGACATCAAAACTTTAAAAAAAAGAAAAAAGAATCCTTTATTTTCTATTTGTCTGTTATGTATTTTATAAAAACAGGCAGTGAAACATCACAAAAAATGATTTGGCAAGCTCAGGTATCAATGGTACACTTTCTATGAGATATTTTATTTGTTGCTTTTCAACAGCGCTCAATGGGGGCTAGAACTTTAAAATCAATAGCAATCAACTTTAAATAAACAAAAAAAGGAATTCATAATCTGGAAACATTTTAAAACATGTAGATTATGCTAAATTATATATAAAAATAATAAATTGTAATACTATTGCGCAACCCTGTTTCTGTCATTTCCTATTGATTGAATTATAGGAACAGGGTTGCAAATCAATGCTTATTTTAGCTTTATCATTTAGGAATTTATGCTAGCTGCAGAATGTAATGTTAGTGTCAAGGCAAGGACAAACTTAATTATTTATTTAAAGAAAGATAACTCTGAATTGTATTTGTCTTATTGTGATGATGTGAGTAACAGGGTTGAGTGTGTAAGAGTGCCACACTTGTTCTAGACGAAAAGAATAAGATACATATGAACAATGAAAGAGAGGACTGAGCTTTGGTCCATGGCAGTAGCACATGGCTTGATGATGTTATCCCCTGTGTCATGTAACTGCAGTGTTTTTAACTTCCTCCACCTTCAGTTTAAAGTTGCTGTTTTATAAAATAGGCTTATGATTTAACAAACTGCTATGACAATTGCAAAAGACATGTATAAACACAAAAATAGCTAAATATGTAAGTAATAAAGCCATTTTAGAGGGGTTTTAGAGCTATTTCATATTTAAAATGATATTTTGAAACCACTTTTCCAACAAATGATTTTACATTTTGTCTAAGGACAGGTATATTTAACACAACAAGTGCATGTTTTAACATTTGTGGCATGGAATATTTATAATTTTACAGGTGGGACAGTAAAGGTCCTCCAATTCTGGAATGACCCAGAAATACCCACTGTTATATACAATAAAATAGTATTACATTTAATGTTGAGAAATAAATCTCATTATTCAAGAAAAGATATGCAAAGTAAAAATAATTTGTGGTTTGCAAAGTCCGATATTTAGAATTTGGAAGTGTTGACTTTAAAGTGTAATGGTTGACTAATTTGATTTAATCAGATTTATTAGGAAGTCACATTTCTACTCGTGACAAAATGGAGAAATGAATTCACCGAAAGTTATTTGTAGGGAACAAATGTGGTCTTTATTAGTAGGATAGGGATAATGTTGGATTGAATGTATGCTCAAAAAAAGACAGAGGGTTTTAGAATTTATATTGAATATACTTTTACTTTCATGACTGTCATTCATAGAGTTCATGTAGCAGTTTACTGGTTTACTGAAATAAAGCAAGGAATGAGAAGGGAACAGAAGAAGACAATAAAGGAAACATGAGCATGAATAGTTATCTACTGCAACCCAGTGGTCTATTTAACGTACTACTTCAGTTTAAGCTCAATAAGAGTCTCAGAACTCGTTGGCTTACATGTAAATAATTAGTAAGTTTTCTGTTGATATTGTATTTTGGTGGTTAGTTTCCGCAAACAAATGTAGGCTACAGTTATTTAGAAAATAGTCTTAAATCAGTTCACCTGGTAAGAGGGCTATTATTTTACTTTCTGCACATTTCTGTGAAGCTGATATGTATACATGGTGTGGGATTCATCTTGACATATTGTGTATCTTTGATATTACCACAGCTTGTGGAGCTGTTTGTTGCTAAGTAACGTCACAATGTCCATTCTGGTCCAATCACTGTAGGAGAAAGATGTCACCTGCTTTAAACTGACCAACCAGAGAACCACAAGCGTCACTACATGTTGAAGTTTATTGAAGACTTCACTCCAACAGACTTTATGTTATCTTTATGTTAACTTGTTCATTTGGACTCCTAAACTAAAAACGCTGCTCTGCTTATGACATTTATTTTCAAGTCCTGACGAATATAATTTCGTTTCTCATGGTAAGACGGAGAATTTGTTTGTCATTGCACAGACGCTAGAATGGCTGTGTGTAGCTAATAAGCTAAAGTCGATGGCAGGCTAATGTGTACAGTAGGCTACTTCTACACAATCATCCATAGTCATTGCTGAAATTTTTATGTAACTTAGAATATTGTCAGTGCATTTGTTATGATTTTGTTTTGATTTAGTGGGTTCTGCAACTTGTTGAAATATTTGTTCATTAATGCATTGTACACATTCTACTCTGTTCCATCACATATGTCATAAATTGCCTTAAAGAACGCAAAATACACTGTATAATCTCCAAACATTTTTGCCATTCTGCTGATTTTGCCTCTAAGATTCTGAAAACAAATCTCCTACCCTGTTTGACATACTAGCATTTACACAAGCCACATTAGAAGCATTAGAAATATGTATTTCTACAGAAAATGTTAGCTGCCTTATCTGCTGTAGTGGGAAAGCTGTTATATATTGCAATCAAGTTATTCCAACATTTCCTGTCATATTTTGCAATTGTGCATTATTATATTAATAATAATATGTGGGACCCTCAAAAGTCATGTTAACACCCTAATTCTAATTTATCTTGTACATTCTGATGTTAAATTGTTTGGAATGGTTTCACAGAGGAAAGCAATGAGAACTGGATCGAGTTCTCCTCCAATCCATCTGCACATCAGCGAGTCCACACCGCTCCATGTGCACGTGAAGAGCCAGAGGAGTCCTGCCGGCCAGCCCCAGGTCACACACTTACTCATGCTGGCATGTCTTTATTGTATTTACTTTCATTTCTTATTGTTCATTTGCATCTTTTAAAGACATGTACTACCCAGATCTTTTTCTTTATTTTCTGATCAAATTTTGTGAAACTCAACATATTGTAGTAAGATAAGATAAGATGGACCTTTATTGATCCCCATATGGACATTCAGGTGTTAAAGCAGCAACAGATAAGAGTTAACAGGATAATACAATTAAAAATACAATTATATAAGTAAACGTTAAAACAACATATCACAACAACAGCAAGGTACAATGTTGATCAGTTCAATGAACATACAGTGTATAAACACACTTTATAGACAAAAGTATCGGGACACTCCTCTTAATCAATGAATTCAGGTGTTTCATTCAGTCCCATTGTTCACTCCCCAAGTTTGGTGGGGGAGGGATAATACTATGGGGTGTTTTTCTGGGGTTGGCCTCGGCCCCTTAGCTCCAGTGAAGGGGGTTCTTAATGCTTCATCTTACCGAGTCATTCTGGACAATTCTATGCTTCCAACTTTGTGGAGACAGTTTGGAGAAGGCCCTTTTCTGTTCCAGCATGACTGTGCCCCAGAGCACAAAGCAAGGTCCATAAAGTCATGGAGGGATGGGTTTTGTGTGGAAGAACTGGCTGGACTGGCCCGCACAGAGCCCTGACCTCAACCCCAGTGAACACCTTTGTGATGAACTAGAATGGAGATTGAGAGCCAGGCCCTCTCGTCCAACATCAGTGTCTGACCTCACAAATGCTCTTCTGAATGAATGGGCAGAAATTCCCACAAACACACTCCAAAATCCTGTAGAAAGCCTTCCTGTAGGCTCCTGTAGGTGTAATGTGTAGGTGTCCTAAAACTTTTGTCTATATAGTGTATATGTATTAGTACACATCTGTTCTTGTGTAATTTAGTTTGTATGCAGCGTAGAGGGCTGAAGTGACATGCTGCTGCTCTCTCTGCACTCTGATAAAGGAGAAGACCAACGTGGACAGAGGGAACCTCCGTCCTACAGCCAAGGTCAAAACTCGAGTTCCATGGATCCCACCGGGAAAGGCTCCCATACGGGACGCTTCATACAAGTGGGAGGTACAACACATCCAAGGACAGAAATATCATCCTCTGTTAGATTTTTAAATATTGCTCCTGCAGGTAAAGATTTGCTGTTACTGACAGTGTAATGTGCACTTAGGGTCCAACACACCGCCTTGAGATCACCCCCCCGCTCCATGAAGAGCCTGAACACTCCCAGTCCGCGCTGCGACTCGCTGACCTCACATCGGAGGAAGAGGAGGGGCTGCACGGGCGGATCAGCCAGTATGAGAGAAAGATCGAAAGCTTACTGACGGAGGTCAGCTCTCTGAAGAGCGAGGTCAGTTCCTCCCCCGTCCACTCTGATCTGAGCCGGTCAGTGTCATCAGGCTTCCTCATGAACAGAGCTCGCATTATACTGGCCTCATATTTGTTTTCGGAATTTTATTTTTACTTCAGACATTGATGCTTCATTGTTTGCTTGTAGGCAGTGATTGTTTCAAAGCAGCTATTAGGTCATTATATTAAAATTATTACTCTAAAGTTACAACTTGCTGCTTGGAATAGTTTTTCCAATAGTGGATGCTATAGGGCCCTCAGATCAGTCCACTTGTCATGTGAAGGGAAGTAAGTGAACCTATGTGATTGATGAAAGCCGTGCTACATCTTGGGACATAAAGTTTGAAAGACGAGTATTTAGAGGGAGGGTCTCATGGAAGATAAGATCAATATGCAGTTGCATTATGGGAAATGTAATACCCATACTAGGTACTAAAAGTCAAAATCATGTCTGATGGGTCCTGTAAGAAAATGCAATAAATAATTTCATTGCCATGGCTTCTAGCTGAAACTATTTTATCTACCCACAAATAGGTTGACCATTCACCTCTGAGTCTCTGTGTTTTAAAAAAAAAAAATTGCCACTATGGTGCACCCGAAACACAACAATATTAACTGTTGTGTGTGTGATGCTATTTCAATTACATTGCATTTAAATCAAAATAAAATGTGCAAAAAATATGACCAGAAAGGGCTGCTGAGGTCCCTCCTTTCATCAAAGGTCATTTTATTCAAGATGTGGAGTTAACCCTTAAATGGCTTCTGTCATTTAACAGACTGTGTCACATATGTGTAAAATGGTTGTAATATTAGTTTTACATGGGTCTAATAAAAGAGTATTATGGGTACAATATTGGTGTAACCATGATGTACCATGGGTATATTAATGTGAAATATGGGTGTAATAACAGTGCCATACGAGTGTGATACTTGTGTAGATACTATGTAATAGGGCTGTCAGAGGGTGGTTCTAATGTGTACTATGGGTGTAATATAGATAATACCAATCAGGTTAGATAATACTCAGATGTGATTGCCCATTTGAGGGTTAAGAGCTGTGCAAACTGAATGGTGACTGGTGATGGTTACACACAAGCAGTTTCATTCATGAGACAGAGTCCAGAGAAGTACATGCTTTTTATAAAGTTATAGTTACCACACCACGATGTCGATTGAGGGAGTCTTGGTGAAGAACACGGGAAGCACAGTAACTGTGTGTGTGTGTGTGTGTGTGTGTGTGTGTGTGTGTGTGTGTGTGTGTGTGTGTGTGTGTGTGTGTGTGTGTGTGTGTGTGTGTGTGTGTGTGTGTGTGTGTGTGTGTGTGTGTGTGTGTGTGTACAGGTGGAGCTGCGGAAGAAGGAGCAGCTACTGGAGCGACAGTCGGAGCAGCTGAGTGTCTCCCAGAGGGTGATGGAGGAGCAGGAGGAGGAGCTGGCGGAGGTGAGCAAGGAGCTGCAGCAGACCGAGAGAGAGAACTCACGACTGCGCCTGTCCATGGAAAAGATGCTGGAGGAGAGCGACCACAACAGGTACACAAACACTTCCTCTGCTTCTTCTTGTTCTTCTTAGGATAAGATACACTTTATTGATCCCAATTTTTTTTTGTAACAGAAGCATGTCAACAAGGCATTGCACAGAATGTGAAAACGAAAAAGAGTATGAAATAAACAGACATTAACATAAAATAGAAACATCTCAAAATAGAAAATAAAACTGAACTAAAAAGTAAAATATATTCACGTTGACAGTGAAAGATACGCTATATATCTGAAGACTATCTGTGAAATAAACACTACGAAGGGCCAATTAAAGCTAACAAAATATAGGAATACGGTATTATTTACATTGAGTGTGCAAGAAATTGCATATTAAAGGAAATATAAATGTGCATGGGATCTTGTGAAGACACTTTGGACACTGCTCTTGCCGTTGGCAGGAAAGACTTATCGGGTAGATTGCTCAGAGATCATTGTAGTTTTATTTTAAGACATGAAAACAATGAAATCATTCAAACGCCACTGTGGTCAGATATCCTGATGAGGGCAGTATGTTGGTGGACCTCGTTTGTCTGCCGGTGTAAAGTTTGGTGTCTTGGAAGGATTTCTGCTGTATCTCCAGTTGAGTGGGAACCAGAGTGAGTCCGGACTCTTGCTCCTGTTTTTCCCTGCAGAGGTGACATGGCCAGTCTGCAACAAGACAAAGCAGCTCTGCACAGGATGCTGGTGGGGGCTGAGGTGGAGGGGGCAGCAGCAGCCCAGCAGGTCTCCTCCCTGAGGGACTCTGTTTCCAAACTATGCTCTGCTGCTGGCACCGTGAGTATCACTGACTCTCACTGTAGGGCAACCACTGGCCTCTAGTGCTACAGATTAGCTTTCATAAATCACTAGGATAACTGTTGATATTATATTAATATTTTATCTTTATTCTGTGGGACTGGCGGAGCCACACACAGTCTAGTATTCGACATACTTACAGTGAAGGAAATAAGTATTTGATCCCCTGCCGATTTTGTAAGTTTACCCACTTACAAAGAAATGAACAGTCTGTAATTCTTATGATAGGGTTATTTTAACAGTGAGAGACGGAATATAAAAAACTAAATCCAGAAATGTACGTTAAAAAAAAGATATAAATTGATGTGAGTTTAATAAGTATTTGATCCCCTTGAAACCAACAAGAGTTCTGTCCCCCGCTTTAAGAAAGTACTACTCAACTCTTTACCTGGATAAAAGACACCTGTCCACAGTCAATAAATCAGATTACAACCTCTCCACCGAAGGCCAGACCATAGACAGGTCTTGTTATCATGGTGGAACTAAGGTCTAAGGACATCAGGGAAAAGATTGTAGACCAGCACAAGACTGGAATAGAAGACAAGACCACCAGCAAACAGCTTGGTGAGAAAGAGACAACTGGTTTGATTATTAGAAGATGGAAGAAGCACAAAATGACCATCAATCGCCCTCAATATGGGGCTCCACGATCAATGATCTGGTCTCTTGGGGCATCAGTGATCATGAGAAAGGTGAGGAGTCAGCCGAGAACTGCACAGGAGGGACTTTCTAATGATTTGAAGGCAGCTGGGACCACAGTCACCAAGAAAACTATTGGTAACACACTGCGCCGTAATGGATTCAAATCCTGCAGCGCCTGCATGGGTCCCCTGCTCAAGAAGGCACATGTATAGGCCGTCTGAAGTCTGCCAGTGATCCTCTGAAGGATTCAGAGAAGGCTTATGAGAAGGTGATGTGGTCAGATGAGACCAGAATCAAGATCTTAGGCATCAACTCCACATGTCGTGTTTGGAGGAAGAGAAATGCTGCCTATGACCCCAAGAACACCATCCCCAGCAGTCAAGCATGGAGGTGGAAACATGATGCTTTGGGGGGGGTTTATCTGCTAAGGGGACAGGGCGATTAACCACATCGAGGGGAGGATGGAGGGGTCCATGTACCCTAAAATATTGGCTGATAATCTTTCCGATATTCTGTCTCTCACTGTTAAAATAAACCTACCATTAAAATGGCAGGCTGTTCATGTCTTTGTAAGTGGGCAAACTAACAAAATCGGCAGGGGATCAAATACTGATTTCCGTCACTGTATCTCATCTTATTCTCCTTCATCCACCACAAATATTGATTTGCTACTCGTCCGGTTGTTGACACGAAATACACTAAAATCACATCAAAATCTTTGAACACACCTGTCGGTCGTTAACTCAATCCAGTGGTGATCTGAAGATGGTCAGAAATGATGCAGGAATGTGGTACAAGAATCCAAAAATGTAATGGATAAACAGTTCAAACAGTCAGCTACTTTGTATTTCTGGATATTCTTTGTTGTACCTTAACAATACAACTAATGCTATTAATAGTTTCTCTGCGGGGGTAATGTTAGCATCGGGTTGCGCATCCAAGTTGCAGTCACACATTTAACATTTCTCAGAATTTTCTAGTATAGTTTTATTATTTTTATAGCCTCTTGACCAATTGATGAGTTATTATGTGTAAGGGGAGCACTATATTTAAGCATTATTTCTTTGTAATGTAAAGTTCATTGACAACATAGCTTTTCTCCGTTGTTCCCCCTTTAACTTGCTGGTTCCTCTGGGAGATTTCCCTGTCAGATGTGAAGGTCTGAGGACAGAGGGTGTTCTTTGATTGATTGACTTTTAATTCATATTTGTTTATTTAAAAAATGTATTAGTGACATCCCCTTTTGAATTGGTCTTTACTTTATTATTTGTTTATTATTTTATTATCATTTAGTTTTTATTGTATTCATTCATTTTGAATTATGTCTTCTTTTTTGTTACGGAGACGGATCATTATTTATTTTATTGAATTTTATTTTTATTATCATACCTTTTACGTCCTGGTGCTCCTAGAAGTGTTCAATAATGCTGCATCTGTGCCAAAAGGTTTTAAAGCCCTTTGAGATGCACCTGCTGTATGAAATGCGGACACAAATAAAGCTTTATATTAACGTGGTTATATCATATGATGCATGATGTCAGGGTTTACATGTGTCTGCTGCAGAGACTGTCCGGCTCTGAGTCTGCAGGCCTGGCCCGTCAGAAGGAGCTGCTGCTACAGAAGCTGGAGGCCTTTGAGTCCACAAACCAAACTCTGCGGCACCTCCTCAGAGAGCAGCACAGGGCCCAGGTATGGGGAGGGAGATCACTGAACGCTGTCTCAGATCTTCTGCTGAGTGCCATGAAGGATCCACAGGAGACGCACTCATTAGTTGTGTGATGCTCATGATGTATTTTCTATTCTATTTCTATGTTCAAGACTGTACCATGAGAGTAGGGGTGTCCAAACTACGCCTTAGTTGTCCATTTTTAATTGAGCCATAGCAAACTCCAAAAGTATGCTTTTCTTATATTGTAGTTATTAGATACAGTATATATCTAAACATATATTACACAGGAGTATTCACATGTTAATAAGCCCATTTGTTCAAATTAATCCAGTCAATTAAAGTTGAAAAAATGCTCAACAAGTCCTGGTTGATAAAAAAAAGCCCGATAACTTATTTCCATAACCAGCTTGAAATAGACCCTTCATATTTCCCCTTATTATAATCAGTCTGAGGCTTCTGTTTAAGGGAGGACCTGCCAACACTTTGAGTAAAGAGATAAATGAAACCCTACAGGGAGCTGGGATGGAGGCTGTTTTCTATATTCAAGCATCATTTACCTACATTTGATTGATTTTACTGACTTATAACTTAACCTCTAAAGTGATATACCTCACCTCTAGTGAGGGGCCCAGCCCTTCGTATGTTGTTCTGTATGTGGCCCTCAGTGAAAAAAGATTGCACGTCCCTGCTCTTGAGGAACAACAGCCTGAAGGGAAATACAAACAAACAAACAAATGAATGTAAAAAGCACCATTGCATTTCATCAAATGTTTCCATAAACATTAAAACACATTGACTGATATATTATATTACATTTCATTTGGCTGAGGATTTTATCCAAAGCTACTTATAATAAGTGCCTGAGTACGTGTCTAATACCTTTCAGCAACAGTTTACAGCACATGTTTCTAAAGCAGAGTGACGTCCATGTGTGTGTTTGGGAAGGTGGAGTCAGAGCGAGGGTCCGAGCAGAAAGACGCCTTACTGAAGAGACTGGCGGACACAGAGGCAGGAAACGCTGTGAGTGGTGGAGAAGCCCAGTAAATCTATCTTTGTCTTTTTAATTACATTGTGCATTAGAAGCTTCTACAATATATTTTGGCATATATATAATTCCTTTTCTGTCTCTCCGTGTTAACTACATTTAATGTTTCTCCTGTGAGTAAAATGTGCTCCATAAATAACGTTTGCCTTGCTTTACCTTACAGCATCTTGTGGTTAAACTTCAAGAACAGGACAGAGAGGTGAATCAGCTGTGCAGGCTTCTAGACAGTGAGAAGGTACAGAGCAGAATCTCTCTGAGATATTTCAGGTTGTTCTAACAGATAGTAGACCCTGATGCACATTCTTCTGCATGCAGGACAATGCCAAGAGCTCATCTGATTTGTCCAAGAGTCTGGAGTCAACTAGAGCTCATTTACAGGGACAGCTGCGGACCAAAGAGGCTGAGAACAACAGGCTGACCGTGCAGATAAAGGTCTGTCCTGGCATGAGCCATCACTATTACAATTATTTAACTGGTCAATTATGTTTGAGTTCTTCTGTCATCAAGGTGACTAATTGTTTGGAAGTTTAATCCCTTCCATTGGTTCAGAATCTGGAGCGTGCAGCCAGCCAGCAGAAGGTGGAGATGGAGTATCTGACAGAGCAGTTGGGGGCGCTGAGGCGGCAGGCCAGTGCAGACCGGGATGCTCTGAAACGAGCCACGAGAGCTCAGAAACAGCGTGCGGAGCGCAGCGAGGACACAGCGGGCCAGCTGAGCGTCCAGCTGCTGGACATGGTACGCCCCCCACACAGCAGCATGCTGCTCTGATAAACCTCTGGGAAGTCAGTCACACAAAACATGGCACAACACATACCGTAGGAACTTTTGTCAAATAGTGTGGTCTTTTACTCCACCACATTTATTTAATCCCTTTAGTTACTTTACAGATTCTCCCACCTAAAAGTGATTCTCTTTGTGGTCCCCAGGAGAAGCAGCTGCTGGAGGCGCTGTCTGCAGCTGAAGCCTGGCAGAGTCGCCGTGCCCAGGAAGACAAGGAGAAGAGTCGACTGGAGATAGAGCTGTCTCTGTTGAACAGGTTACTGCAGACAGGTTTATCATTTTCCTTTAAACTTTTAGAAGATTTTCTACGGTTTCAAATGTAAAAGTTAGAAACAGTTCAAATAGTGCTTTGTCAAAATGATAATTGTGAACAATAGGTCTTATTAGATCGCGCCCCATCATTACGTGATTATTTTAAGGGGTTAGTAATGAGATTAACAGTGAAGTCAAGTGAACCAATATGTATTTATATCAATATTTTTATCAAATGCTAGTTTAATCACAGTAACAGTAGTTGTCTCAGTAAGACAGTTATTAATTGCTAAGTCAAACTAGTGTTGTCACCCTGTGGACACCGTCAGACAGCACGTCTGGACCAGTTGTTAATTTAATTTGTGCATAAAGTCTTAATTTGCACTTTAGTGAATGTGAGCAGTCCCTCCTGTAAATAAGGCTTCTGTTCGTACAGGTGGTTCTGCAGGAGGCACATTTCCATTTTTCAGCTTCAATTTCTATTTATTCACAATATTTTAAAATAAAAATACAAGTTAAGTCATGGGACATAATGGAGACATGTGAAATGGGTCACCGTATCAGTGTTAGGAAGCTTGAGAACAGGAGCCCAGACTACAAAACTAATGTATTTACATAATATATCATCAATACATACATAATTAAGACAGTTAAGAAATTAAATTATTCATCAATATGACAACCCAAAACTTGCCACTTACCAACAAACCCTGCAAATGTAACTACTCCAACCCTAACTACTTAATGGTGAAAATATTTAACTCTTCAGTGTAAATATTTGTTAAAATAGTTAAGATAATAAACACAGACACTTGAAGAAGTCCACAGCCATTCAGCGTTTTGATATCTGACACCTTTTCTGTTGCCTGAAGTGCTTTTTAAAGACAGACAACAAAAAGACATATTCATAATGCTATTAATCCTCGAGGCCCTCTACAGACACAGTAAAGCTGGGACATCTAAGTGTACACTACTAAAAGTAAAAGAGTCCAATCAGGGACCAGTATCTGCTGGTTCAGAACTCCACTATTTTGGTTCTACTAATGAATATTTAATAAGCGTTGTGTTATGGGATGCAGCCGGGTAGCAGAGCTGACGGAGCAGCTGCAGAGTGCGGGGGATAAAGGCCGGGCGGAGAGAGAGGCCCTGCTGGAGCGCCTGCATGCACTGACCTCAGACAGCACAGGGGCCAAACTGGAGAACCAGGCCCTCAAGGTGAAACCCCATCAGTCCAACAAAGCTGTCATTAATCATTATTCAGTGAAGACACATTTATTGAATGGCAAACAGACCACACACTGATCCCATTTCTACATATCTGTTGTGGTGCTTTAATGTCCTGGGTAATAGCCTCCCTACGCCCATGTTTCATTCCAAAACACTTCCATTGACTCATAAACAGGAAAATCTGTTGATAACTGATGATCCCTTCCGTGTTCCTGGCAGGCTACAGCGTCTGCAGTGGAGGAGAAGCTGGCCTTGTCTCAGTCAGAGCTCCAGCAGGTCAAAGCCTCCATCCTGCAGTATGAGAGCCTGCTGGACAGCTACAAGATCCAGGTGTGTGGAGCACATTGTACTCCTAGGTTCAAAGTTCAAAGCTCTATTGTTATATGTACATCTACAGTTGTGTTGTATTTGCAATACATTATTAAGTGCCAGGCTCCTCCAACAACATAAATATCTATAAGCAGCCAGGACATGCACAGTGTTACAGCAAAAACTGGCATAGCAGGTAAAAGCATGCAAAAAGCTAACCTATACAATACAGAGAAGAAAGCATTAGTAATGATAGAACAAACATAAAGACAAATAAGGACACATCCATGGCTAATATGGAGGATCAGCAATTTAAAGAACTAAGTGACATAAGTAACATATGTGTGTGAGACATTATACAATGTATGTTACAATAAAACAATACAAAAAACCAATAAAAATAGTCCAATAAGAACAGAGTAGAAATTGAATAGTGCAAGAGAATGTTGCAAGACTTTCGTATGTGCAAGTAATGCAGAAGAGAAAAATAAGTAAAAGTAAAATAGAAAAGATGAGCTTTACACAGATTTTTTTGGAAAGGAGCATAGAGAAGAACATCTTATTTTACCTGCCCCTTCTTAAAAAAAAATGACAATAAAAAAAGTAAAATACAAATTAATTACAAATACTTACAGAAACATAAAACCAGAACACAATCAAAGGTCATCTTCATACTGTCTGACTACGCTTTCTTTATACATTTTCTTAAACGTAAAGATGTTCATACAGCGCTTTAAATCTAATAATTCCACTTTTTTACACCAACTACAGAAACACACATCTACTTTAGAGTAGTCCGTGCAAACTGATGTTTAAAATGACATTTATTTGTAATTATAGATACTGTATATATGCGAGATGCAAACAGATGAATGGTATGCAGTTGTGAAGGCACAGAGCTCAGGAGTGTAGCAGTCTGATGGCCTGTGGGATAAAACTGTCCCAGTCCCATCCCGCTGTGCAGCAGTGTGAGGTTGGGACAGCCCCGTGGTCTGCAGCCAGTTTTTCTTTCTGCCCTGTGCTGCACAGGTTGGAAAAACCCGTGGAGAAGCCGATGAGTACCGTGCTCGGTTGTCTCAGGCGGAGCGGCAGGCCCAGGCGGTGCGGGGGGGGCTGGAGCAGGAGCTGGAGGAGGTGCGCAGGGAGCTGCTGGGGAGCCTTGCGGAGCTGGAACCTCTTCCTGAAGCCTTACGACGCTCCGAACTCCAGCTGAAGGAGGCCCAGGAGCGGGAGCGCAGCCAGGAGAGACGCAGCATGGAGCTCAGCACCACCCTGAGCGACCTCCGCGTGAAGGTCCAGACTCATATATACATACATTATTCTTATCCTTTTTATTATTTTTTCCTGTTTTATTCAGTCCTGCGTCGGTATTAAGTGTTCTTTTTAATCAAAAAGTTACTGTGCTTTCAGCTGGGAAGGGGAAGATAGTATTATTTATTTTTTGGGAAGTTGTGTACAGTATGTGTTTGGTTTGTGAAGCACTTTGAGTCACCTTTGTGTATGAAAAGTGCTATAAATACAGTTAGATTTGATTTTATATATGTATATATGCAATAAATGCAGGCTCAAGTTATCATCACAAAATCCTGATTAAAAACTTAAAGTGCTGAGTTGAAAATGATTCAGGTATTCACAGAGTGATTTTGAGAAGAAAATAAGCAATCATTTAATTCTGAATTGCACACTTAATACACCGTTGGTATGTGACAGAGGCTACTATTGATCTCCACACGTGTTGTTGATTGTTCATTTGCACCTACAAATTCATTTCAGCTAGCATTAGAGATGGTTGTTAATTGTACCACATCAATTTTGCTAGCCCTCACACAGGCAGTTTTAGGAAGAGCTGGAGGAAAACAACAGCTCTGATACTGAGTCCAGGTCGTGTGATGACGGTTGTGTTGTGTTAGGTGGAGACGCAGGGAAGCCAGGTGGAGCTCCTGAGACAGAAGAACAAGCTGCTGCTGGACGAGAACAGACAGCTGCAGCACAGCCTGGAGACAGGGGAGAGGTCAGTCCCTCTGTCTGCTCCTCAGACTTACTTAGTCACTTTGAACCAAGTTCAAATGAACTATTTGAAATCCATAATTGTTTCACTATGAACCTTTATGATTAAAGTTTCATCAAGAGTCTTGGCAGAGGAGGTTAAGTCTGGTTTGTAAAGTTCTTCTTGGGTAAATGGAGAATGTTTTATAACTATCCTAAAACATGGCAAATAAGTATTTTTCTTGTTTATGGATTAAAAGAATCACTCTGTGTGATGTCAACAAAATAAAGCATGAACCTTGAACCTGACTTTATCCGATGTTTACATTTTTGTTCTGGACACATTACTGTTAAAGTTTATAATTTCATGATAAAACCCTTTATCTGACTTCACTTTTATGTCATCGTGTCATAGAGTGTATATTCAGTTCCAGACAAAACAAGCAATAAACCTTGAGGCTACACACTGCATGTACCTCCTATTGTGTACCTCAGAGTTGAACTGCCAGGAATAGCTTAGAAAAAAACACTCTAACCATCTTAATGATAGCACCAGTGCACAGGTGAGCTGTTTATTCTGCAACATGCCGTATAGTTAAATGAGTGTTGATGGTTGTTGATCTTGCAGGAAGCTGGAGGAGGCTGGCAGTCAGAATTTCGAGCTGCTGGCCATCATTGCAAAACGGGAAGACTCCATACACAGTAACCAGCTCCGCCTGGAAGAGAAGAGCCGGGAATGTTCCATGCTGAGCCGGAAGCTGGAGGAGGCTCTTGGTGACGCTCACCAGCAGGTCTGAACCTGAACACTGGTCAAACACACTGTGGGGTTGAATGAATTCAGCATTAAGAGCTCGTAGCCTTCTCAATCATTTCAGACATGTGCTTTGACACCAAAGAGGGAGAAAGAGGTTCTTCAACAAACAAAAAAAACAGGGTGGTCAGAAATGAGCTCTTACCAGCAGGTGGTTTCTGCAGGTTGGGCACGTCCGGCTGTTAAATGAGCCTGTATCTCTGTATGCATATTGTTAGGGATATCAAATATAGGGATCACATATGTAGTATGTATACCCTCTATTGGCCAGTAATTAAGTCTGATGTATGTATCATATACTGTATCCCCCAGATTTCAGAGACCAGAGGACTTGCTGCCACTAAAGAGCGCTCGACCCAGTCCAAAATCATCGAGCTAGAGACTCAACTTAGCAGGACAACCTCGGAAATCAACCAACTGCGGCGCAGCAAAGAGGAGGTAGGGGCGGTCATTAATAGTTGATGTAAAATGTGTATGCATCAGCTGTGTCAGTAAAGTGTATTTGTCATGCTCAGGTGGAGCGGCGCTACAACAGCCGACTGCAGGATGTGAAGGACCGTCTGGAGCAGTCAGACACCACCAACCGCAGCCTGCAGAACTACGTCCAGTTCCTCAAAGCCTCCTACACCAACGTGTTTGGAGACCTGGCCCTGGGCAGCTCCCTGAGGGCCCCCTCACCCATCTGACAGCCCCTCTGTCAGAGTGATATGCACAAATTCCAAAAACAGTATGGGGGTTTGAGTCTGTGACATTTAGAGTTGATGACAAGAGAAGGCAGTTAAGATGCTCCGTCTGTTGCCTGGTTGCCAGTCGGGGAGGAGCGAGAGAATTCACAAAAATGATTGTAAAACCTACAGAAAGGCGACAAGGGCTTCTTGATGTATCAGGTTCAATGCAAAAACACGGCAGCATAGTGAACTGTTGGCATCACAACTAAAAAAGATGTTTTGCTTTTTAAAGGGAGACATAAAGTACAACTTCTGTCACTGTATTCACATGTTTTGATACCAGGCCATGCTGTGAACAGCTGTGATCAGAGCCAATAAGAACGCTAGGTAATGTTTTAGAAAAGCACAGCGTTGTAAGAATATGTTAAACTAATATGCTCTGGGTTTGAAGGTTCATACAGCTGTAACGCACAGGACTTCATCTACCCAGCTCTGCTGCTGAACATCTGATCCTGCAGCACTCAGGCTCTGACCTCACTGAGGAACTAATGGACTCTACAGTGTTTACTCCATTGCTCTACAAAAGTAGTCGTGACATGCTGAATAAGAGCTGCAGAAGTTCAGAGAGAGAGCTGGTCTGATGACATTTTGAAGTCATTGTTTTAGCTGTTTTTTTCCACCTCTTTTTGTATGTTTTTCACCTATTTAACGCGCATTAGAGCTTTCAGATCGAATGTTTGGATTGGGTATTATTTTATATGGCCAAAACTTTTGGAGCTTCTAATTTCCTTATCAAGTAATCATAGTATCTTTTAACTAACCTCAGCTAGTCCTGATGTCTGTAATATGTCTTTTACCAGAATGAACAGACTACATACTGTATTGTACTGCTTTATACTAAAACTATGATCAGTTTTTTACATTTATAAAACACCATGCCACCATGACATAGCTCACTTAAATGTATCTATGCTCTGTGATCGTATGGAACTGAATACAATGGTGCTACTGCTGTCCTTTGGCTGGTACAAGACAGTGTGTGAAAACAATATTATAGTTGTTGCCTGTTCTCAGAGTGTATCTATTAACTGCAAAATTCACTGGTAACATCAATAAAACATGTTTTTCTACCAGAGTCAATCTGACTGAAGCACTTTTGTCTCTTCTTTTGTACGTTTCAGATAAAGTTACAAAGAAGATACAAATTGACCATTTTTGTTCGGGGCCCATTGCTTCACTAGTCTGTGGGCCGGTCTGTACTGCTTTGTTTATCATTCAAAAAAAGATTTCAATCAATCATCACAGATGTTAGTGTCCTGTAGCAGCTGCTGCAATACTTACTATGGGCAGCCTCAGCACAACGGTGTGTCAATGTTGAGCAACGCTTCGGAAGACTTGTGTAAATTAACACCAAGTTAAAGTCAATAAAAAATAAATTGTGAAGATTTAAGACAAACTGGTTTAACTTAACAGAGTTGTAAATGGAAATTCATTAAGCAATATAAGGTATCAACCAATATGTTCCAGCTTATGAACTGATGGTGTATTGTCTGATACACCCTTGTGGTAGTCAGCTGATTCCCTCAGATGTTGCTGGCTGCAGGGAGAAGATGATATGTTACAGTGCATTCTGACTTAAGAAGATAGCTGAGGTGTGAGGAATAAGAGCACAATGTTTCAGAATTAAATGAACACTCCAACAATATGCGGTGCCTTATCCAATGTTTTTCTTACAAAGTATATTTGTGTTCAGTGTTTCAATAAGTGTATGTCTAATTACGTATTCTTCAATATTTTAATGTTTTAATAGTATGGTCTAAAAATTTAAAACAACCCACCACCTTAACGTTATAATATTCAACAAACGCTGAGTTGTTTCAAAAACCCTATACCTGCTGAACATTTAAAGAAAACAAACATATAATCTTTTTTTGGGTGCATTTTTTAAACTTCTTAAGGTAGCATAAATGTTTGGCTTATTCGAAGCAAATGCAGTAACACTTACAATGGTTTGGCTTATTGAAAGCTAATGTATCTGCAGGGTGGTAGTCGTCAGATAAATGAAATGTAATGTATTGTAAAGTTGAGGGTGTCAGGGTCTAAGAGCTTCGGGTGCGTTCGGTGTTGTTCGTTTGTTTCCGTACAGCTGCAGAGAATTACGTCACGTTTGGCTGAGGAAAAAACACACCCATCCCAGAGAGCAGTATCGCATCTTCTTCGTCGATCCGCCTGGACAACCACTTTGAAAGCTCTTTCAAACAACCCGAGGTATGAAATATGTTTACATGCTCTTGAAATGGATCATTCAGAATCAGACTCATTGCACATTTGAGAGTGTGCTTCCCTACTGACCGTTTCCTTACTCTGTTTATCGAATTTGAGTTCCCCGGCTGCTACGGGTTCGCTAGCTCAGTGGCTAAGTTTAGCTAGCTCCAAGCATTTCTATTGTTGCATGTTTATTAAAGTGTGATAGGTAAAAGCGATATACGACTTTCTTAAGGTATCCCAAATGCTGTCTGTGCTTAATATACTATCCATCTGAATGGTTATATTAGCCACTATAATACACGACACCGCCTGCATTAGAATCTAACATCCTGCGGCGAATAGGGCAACATGTTCATATGGGGACTGCTTGCATAATAGGCTCTGTTCCGTATTGAAAGTGTCATTTTAAAACTCGGAAAAGACTGGTTTAAGGCATTTAAATGTTCACCTCAGCGAACATACCCCGAGGGGTTGTCAGGCGCTGCTAGCCTGATCAGCTACCGTTAGCTCGTCTGATGACGTTAGTGAGATTTTCACAAACCAAAGCTGATACACCAACACTCAATGTCATGCTCGTTCAATCCCAGTCTGTAGATCCTGAGTTTTTAATCAATTAATGAAGTGCAATTCGATTAAAAATGGCCAAGTTATGTTGGTGGCTGCATTAGCTGGTCGGCCTTGTCTGAAGGGATCCGCCCAGAGCAGAGGGCTCCGGACCCGGCCCAGCTGTCAGCCCGTCTGCTGGAACACTGTAATAACCTTTACACACTCCATGCTAATAACATGTGTGTGCTTTGGTTGTAGCACATTATCAAATGCATCAACATTTTATGAGACAGTTTGCATTGTCAGAAGACAGTGTTGGAATAACTCCTCAGATCTTTTTCTGAAGGAATTGATTCTGATTTAAGTATACAAAGTAAAAATACACATTCTGCACAATGGCCCATTACATAATTATAATAAGGACAGAAGTATTATCAGCTAAATATACTTCAAGCATTAAAAAGTACTCACTATGCAGAGCAGATCTTTTCACAGTATTCAAATGTTATGGTTACTATATTATCCTGTTGTTGTGTAAGCATTGTAGTTTTTCAATGTGGACCAAATGTAATCACTAGAAACACTATGTAGATTAGTAGCACAGTACTGCATTATGCCATTCCATCATATCAGTACAAAGTAGCTAGTAACTGTGTTAAAATAAATGGAGTGGAATAAACGTTTTGCCTTTAAAATGTTGTGGATCAGAAGCATGCAGTACCTTTTTAAATGGAAAGTAAAATATGTCCAATACTTGAGTAAATGTATTTAGTTACTTTCCACCAGTCAGTAGCTAGCAGTATGTGGTCATGGAGTTGACCATGTCTATGAAAACACTGGTATGTCAGAATGTATTTTATGTAAAGATGGTTAGTTTGCTTAAACACAGTTGGGTGCCGTCTGATAAGGTGGAGAAGCATTTTCACACTTCTGCAGCTGACTGTCCGGACAACTGGCTCTGTCAGGGTGGTGCCACATGCTTCACATACCAACTGGCCTCCACTTGTAAATAGAATTCAGATAGGAAGCAGCAGTATTCAAGATAAGGACCAAACGGAGTAGCATTGTTTTTGTTAAGAATCAAATAATGCTATGTAAACATTGATTTGGAGATCCCAAACTTATGCATGGGCTTTTATTTTATATATAGTCAAGTAATTTAAATGTGTTGAATGTTATTGTCTAGAAATGTGGCGTAATATAATAATTATCTTTAACAGTTACTCAAACAGGGTTCATAAAATGTTTTCCCAAACAAATCCATTGAAAAGTTGTGTTTTAATAGTACAGTGAGGGATATTTTGTGGGCCTAGGCCATGTCCTTGGTAGAGTTTTTCAGCAGTACTGCTGTTTGACAGGCTTAGAGCGTGGCTTTGTGAGTACAGCTTTTTGTCGTCCATTCAGTGATGACTGTAGTCCTTGCACTGCTCAATGACCTGGCCTACATTTGTTATGTGGCTGTTACATCACATTAAAGCCAGACACATGTTAAATGACAACAACAGGAAACAGGAATGAACTCGGTATTAATGAATGAATGAACTGTTTTTTAGTTTGGTACAAAGACAGTTTCCACTCATTCAGACTACAAGTAGGCGTAAGCGCTGGATCCTGCCATAATGATGCTGGGATTCAGAAACGTGGAAGCGAAATAGGACAGCCACCTAAAATACTTCCCAGATACTCCCAGAGAAACTGAAGTGTCCTCCTTCACTGCCCCATTTTACTTGGATTGTAATACCATCAGTTGATTGCATCCATGGAAATGAGTCTCCATTGTACAACTGCCACTCCTAAACTAAAATGGAGCTTTGTTTCCTTTTACATTATTGTTTTATTTGGACTTGGGCAACAGGAAATGAAAACGCTTATCTGTGCTTGCATGCAATGCAAAGTCAACCTTTAGTATTGCATGTAATAACGTTAGGAATCCATTTGAGGAGGAGTGGGCCAGTTGTTTCTGCATGGTCAGGTCTGCAGTCATTTGGCACCCACCTTTGAAATGCTGAGTAATATTGATAACTTGCAGCATTTGAACAGTCATATGGATGTTTCTATTTGCCAAGGCCTGTGCTACAGAGAATAAACACCTACATATTTCTCTTCACCGAACACAACCAGGAAATCTTTATTCATTATAACTCCATGATGACATGACACAAATGAGAAATAACAGCCCTCTCCCTCCGTCTGTCTGTTGTCCTCAGATACCGGACAATAGCCTACTGCTAGCTCGTGTTATTCTGGTTCGGCTCTTCACTTCTGTCCAGACATTTTGAGACTCTGCTTGCATGGGAGGGTCCGGTTGTTTTCTTTCTCAAATGTGCATTTCTCATTGATTGTATTGACTTCTGAAACATTATCATGATGAACTTCAAACATAATGCTTCCTGTAAAAGCATCTTCCTGCTCAGACTACTTACTGCTGATGCTTCTTCCTGGTTGTGAGATCAATGTTGTACCCTACACAGTATCGGCTCCACAGACCCACAACATCAACGGCAACCTGAAATGAACCCTAACTCAACGGATCATCCATATTTGTCAGAATGTTTGTGTGTGTCTTTTAGTCTGTATAGGAAAAGAGATTTGAAAACAGTGTTGGGCAGTGGTCATGCTGTTTTGCTGAGTAAAGAAGAGAGAGCTAGAGGGGGGGTGGGGGCAGGGGTTACAGAGGAGAGAGATGCGCATGGGCTTGGCTGCGTCTTGGCTTGCTCTTCAGTACAGCAGAGTCACTGCAGGTGCATTGCGTCTGTCTGCTGCGGAGTGGATGAGTCTGCTTTTCGGTCATTACCACCCTGATATGGAGGTACACATCGCTGCAGACTCCGTCACAGATGTAGCCTTCTGATCAGAACCAGACACAAGAAGAACCTGAGGATCCTCACAAGCAGTTTCTGATGTGGGTAGGATTTGGTTTCTTGTTTTCATCCCGTCAAACTATCACCGCTGATTTCTTAGTATGAATCAAAATGTAGTATTTTGATTCATTTGAATGTCATGAGGTGTTGGTAAGTGGCTGCTGATCTGAATTGGACATGTATTTGTCACTTGGCCTTAATTCATTCTGAGCCAGTACTATCCTGATGGGTTGGTGAATGACGCCATACACTCTCTATGACAGACCAATGTTTATTTTGACTGTATTGCTTCATATTTTAAATGAAAATGAAAGGTGCATTTCAAAATCTGACATGGATACCAGCTAGTTATCATTCCATCAGGAGTATTATTGAAAGATGAGTTTGACTTAATGAATGGCAGGGTAGGAGCTCAGAAAATACAGCTTGAATTGGTCTTGTTTTCTATTAGCTTTTTATGGTATATTCCATATGAAGTGAATTTCAGATAGCGTACTAACACTTTCAGCTGGTTTGAAAAGGAAACGCCGTGTTTTTGCTGTGACGTCATCGTCTTCATCCTTTCCCCTCTTAAGTAAAGGAAATCAGCTTCCCTGCTCTCATGAGACTCCCCATTTCCTGCAAATTCCTTGAGCTTCCATCCTCCCAGCCTGATGTCAGTATGACTTGTATCACATAGATGGTTCACCATAGTAACTGGGAGTTGAAGTGAATTACTTCATCGCTCCTCTGTGGAACTCATGTGATGACGGAGGATTCTGGTAAAGCCAACGCCATGAATTAGTCTGCTGGAGAGTTTGCGGTGTTATCAGAGGCTCTAATGGCGGGGTGTAGTCTTCCTCATGCTAATAGTAATGCTCTAGATCACTTCACTCATTCTGTACTTAGCCAACCCGCTCGTTTTAGTACTGAAGTAAAGTGTTTTCGGACTTGAGTTCAGCTTTAAAATCTATTTGTGGTCTACTCTTTGACTTCTACCGTGTACAATCCTAAGGCGGGTTTGGATCATTAGCAATTTGCTGAATATAAGTTTAAGGGTTCTGATTTTTGTTTAATCCAGGGAGGAAAGCACAGAGACCTTGTTAAAGACCATTTATGAATTATCGAGTACGTTTTGGACAGTCATTTTATGGAGTTAATTGATCAACCATTACCCTTCCTTTATGATCCTAGCAGGCACCTGTTGTTAACGCTGTGACGTAGCTAGGCAGGCGGAGCAGTTCTATCTAGTTGCTCAAATTCCTTAAGTTATTGTTTCAGCTACAGCTCTGGTTGCCAAGTTTGCTCAAGGAGTCCTAATATAGATCCATATACAACATAGGATATGCATATTAGTTCCCTACCAGAGAGCTGTTTAAAGCATTGGCTGCCTGTTTGAAATTGGACTTTGTCAGGGTGGTGATGAGGGTGGTCACATGCTGGGAGGGTACCAGGTTCCAACCCAGCTTTACATTCTAAACATGCCTACGCTTTCTCTATGAGACTGGAGAAAGGGAAGGAGCTTTATATGACTACTATCTCCATTAATAGAAGAGAAACCATCAGGACTGCTGGCTGATATTGATATGATGATGTGTGTGTGGGTGTTTTCTCGAGAGAGTTGAAACCCCCCGCAGTGGAGCAGTGAGGTGAAGAGGGAATGCTGTTATCTACTTGTACAACATGTGAGGAGGCGCTATCAGCAGTTACAGAGCTGTATATGAGCTGTATATAGAGCTGTGAGAGAACAGGACGCAGCCCCGTAGAATATTTGAGATATTTTTAATGAAAAACTGAAGCGACTACTCCACATTTTTAAAAATCTTTATCTCTACATGTTTGGCAGCCATTCCAGTGTCTGTTGAATTCCAACACAGAGAAATGTTGTCAGTAGTTTATAGAATAGAATACAAAAAAAAGAAGAATAATTTAACTCAAATAGTAAAACCGGAGAACTGATAATGCTAAAGTGGTCTCTTAATTTTTGCAGAGCTATATTTGTGTTCAATTCTGTAATATGAGACTCATTTCTCAATACCGTACGTTAATTCTACACTTTTGCTTTAGGTTCTGGTTTGAAAGCAGTTACAACAGAATAATAATTTAAACAAACATTATTAGTGATGCCAAACCTTTTGATGTTTAAGTTAGAGGTAGTGTGTCCCCTTTAGGTGACATCACTCTGCAGAATAAGGTTGAGGTCAGTTAAATCCCTCTGAACATTAAGCTCTCTGTGAACTGGGGCAATTCAGGGGTTGGGGGAGGGGTGCTGTCTAATATTCTGGACTGTCAGTTTTTCGGGCAGTGTGTGTGTGTGTGTGTGTGTGTGTGTGTGTGTGTGCTCTCTTGTCGGGGAGCTCATGGTGTTAAAAAGCAACTGCCCTGCTGATGCCACTAATCCTCCCATTGAGTGTAAACATGGACCAGGACACTATCATCCATCCTTTGCTTTTTGTCTGATCTGCAACATCGACAAAAACCCACATTCATTTACGTTAAGGCCTGCCAGACTCCTCCCCCCCTCCACCCTGCACTCAGCTCGGACATCAACTATTGTTCTTAGGTCCGGTTGACCTTGGTTTGGATGGACAGATCAGTATCTCTCTAGTTTCCTCTTCGTGTCCGTCTTTTTAAGGGTGGGGTCTGGCACGGAAACAAATCATGAATTCCAATATATTCAGAGGTCATGTATTATTATACATGACCTCTGAATAGCCACCAAACAAATGCAGGGTGACAGCTACATCCTAGTGAAATCACCAACACCCTGATTATTTCCCTGATGATTCGTTTTTAATTGTGTTTAAGAAGTGTTTTCCCGCGCCGCTCTTCAGCCTGTGCTGACCGTACTCGATTGACTTCATTTTAAGAAAGGAAACTGGTTTGAATGTCCTGTAAGATCTAATCTGTCATGTTTTAACTTGCTAGCTAGGAATGAGCCACAGTCCCACTGACCATGGGGCCGGGCGCAGTGGACAGAAAAGCTGACTGCAGCGATCCCATTGTGTAGTGTAGCCTAGAAACAGTTAGCACCCATGTGGAATTTCCACCCCAACCCCCCTTTGACATTTTACTGTTTGCGCTGTTTGGTTGCTCAGCTTGAGACAGGACGAGGAATTTTATTTTGGCAAATAGTCTTTATATCCTGCCGTGTTTTTCCAAGCCAAGTTCCTGTCCCATTGTATATTGATCTGGGGCTGCAAGTTTCTTCAAGGAAAGCCCATAATACTTATGAACGTATATCATGAATCGTGAATGAACTTTATTCAAATTGTCCCCACAAAGGAGAGCCCTATTACTTTATGAGTACATGGCTTGTTTTTATGTTCCACATTTAAGTCACTGTTTTCCATTTTATGGCCTGAGATCTTCTGATATCCCTCAGATGAACTCCTCTTTAATTCTGTTCTACTTGCTTATGAGTGCTTTTATGGTGTGTTTCCAGAAAATGGACACCGCAGGGGGAAAAGTGCTGGAGACAGCCGAGGACATCCAGGAGCGTCGGCAGCAGGTGTTGGACCGCTACCGCCGCTTCAAGGAGCTGTCCATCATGCGGCGCACCAAGCTGGAGGACTCTTACCGCTTCCAGTTCTTCCGCCGTGATGCCGATGAGCTGGAGAAGTGGATCCAGGAGAAGCTACAGATTGCCTCCGATGAGAACTACAAGGACCCCTCAAACCTGCAGGTGAGTCCCCTGCTTCCTCTGAGGACATGGTACTATCCCAGAATCCTTAGCTCACAGTAATGTGTTTCATCTCTGTATTTCCTGTTTCTCAGGGTAAGCTGCAGAAACATCAGGCCTTTGAGGCTGAAGTCCAGGCGAACGCGGGGGCCATCATCAAACTGGATGATACTGGGAACCTGATGATCACCGAGGGCCACTTCTCCTCGGAGACAATCCGAGTAAGGCTCACACTGACCAACATGGGTTCAGTCTGGCTGTCAGCAGAGCGCCGCGGTCTCTGCTGTCAGAACAACATGGCGCAGAGGAGCAGTCTGTCCGTGGCAAACACACAAACACTAACTCTTAAATCATGTAGTTCATATTTAACTGTTTGGGCCCCATCGCAGCAGTGTGTGATGTGGTCCTCTGCTCCATGTGACCGTAGACTGGAGCTATACATCTGTTTACGTTGACATGAAAAGTGAGCACGCAGTCTCTGTTCATCTTCATTGAGCATGCTTTAAACAAAACAATTTAACTTAATGGAAATTTGATTATGATAATATAATGGTTTGAATTTCAAAGTCTTAAGAAGGTGAAGGAGTTGAAGGACAGCAATGTAATCAGTGTCTACAGGAAAACAATAACACGTCTGCCTCAGCTAGCCTAAACCTCATGCATGTTTCCTGAACATCCTGCCCACCGTTAACCTGCTCCGTCTGATTTAGTCCTACACGCCTTACCGGACACAACAGAGACCCATAGTTACAAGTGTGGTTATGGGAGAGTATATCCAAGTAGGTGATGAGCTGTGTGACTGTAGAGTGCTGTGAAAACTCTTCCAGTTCCGGCTCTTTGCTGAAATCTTCCCCTTCCTGTCATTCTGTTCTTAGGAAATATACTTAGACATTAACTTTGTATTGCATGTGTTTAATATTGGTGCTTTGGACTCTTTTCTTGGGAATATTAATGGAAATGTATCTTTGACCTTTCTACTTATTTTCATTTTTCATATTTCCCCCTTTGCAATTTCTTTTTGAAAACCTCTCCCCCTCCCTGTTGGTCACTAGACTCGTCTGGAGGAGCTGCACCGCCTCTGGGACCTCCTACTGATGAGGACCAAGGAGAAGGGCATGCGCCTCCTGCAGGCCCAGAAGCTGGTCCAGTACCTGCGAGAGTGTGAAGATGCCCTGGACTGGATCAGTGACAAGGTCAGAATGGAAACTTTCTTCACCACTGCTAAAGATATATATTTCTTATCTGAACCTTAGTCCTTTCGCTCATGTCAGAAATATTAGCTATAATTTTAGGAAAAGCTTTATGATTCGAAACAATCTTTACATTCCTTGTAAAAACATGTAATCATTAATAACAGGGTAGCTACTGAAACTCCTGAAACTGTTCCTCTTCCACCTGTAGGAGACCATGGCCACCTCGGAGGAGCTGGGCCAGGACCTGGAGCACGTGGAGCTGCTGCAGAAGAAGTTTGAGGAGTTTCAGACGGACCTGGCTGCGCACGAGGAGCGTGTTAACGAGGTGAACCAGCTGGCAGCCAAGCTGATACAGGAAGCCCACCCTGAGGCGGAGCTCATCGTCCGCAAGCAGGACGAGGTGAACGCCGCCTGGCAACGCCTCAAGGGCCTGGCCCAGCAGAGACAGGGCCGGCTGTTTGGGGCGGCTGAGGTGCAGCGCTTCAACAGGTGAGCAGTCTGGTCCAATGTTGTTTTGCCACTATGAGCACCATTTGCTCTCACATTTTGTATGAAAGAACTTGTCACCGCTCAGTCTGACAGCCATATGGTGAGGGAGGAGGGCGATAAAAGTCACACCCTCACCGGCAACAACATCAGATGTCCCCCTCTTCTGTTCACATCTTCTCTAACAACAGCCTTTTCAGTCTTTGTTATGATGGTTTTCTTCAGACCAACACAGCCAAACAGAAGCGTTTTTTCTGAAGGTGGCTGTTTCCAAAAGCCAACGCTTTATTTCAATCAATTGAAAAACAGCGCCATGTGCACACAGGCCCTTACTATCTTCAGTGATGTTTACAGGTCACATGGTATGTTGTTGACACTCACCTGTGTGTTGTATCCTAACAACAGGGATGTGGATGAGACCATCAGCTGGATCAAGGAGAAGGAGCAGCTGATGGCCTCTGATGACTTTGGCCGTGACCTGGCCAGTGTGCAGGCTCTGCTTCGCAAACACGAGGGTCTGGAGAGAGACCTGGCTGCTCTGGAGGATAAGGCAGGAAGAAGCTTTACAAACAGCTACACATAACAGCACAGCCATGAAGGGAAAAACCTGGTCTCAACTTCTGGTTCTCTCCCTTTTGTCTCCCCTTCCACAGGTCAACACACTGGGTGGAGATGCAGAGCGCCTGCAGCAGACACATCCCCAAAACGCCTCCCAGATCCACCTGAAGAAGGACGAACTCATCACCAACTGGGAACAGATCCGCACTCTGGCTGCAGAGCGCCATGCCCGTCTCAATGACTCCTATCGGTAACACGCGTTGTGTTTTTTAGAACCGCTTCTTCTTATATTAGCAGATATTGAATCAGTATACAGAGTGCAGCCCTGTTCAACATGTCTCTGCCTCACCCTCTGTGTCTCCTCTCAGGCTGCAGCGCTTCACTGCTGACTTCAGGGATCTGACCAGCTGGGTGACGGAGATGAAAGCTCTGATCAATGCTGACGAACTGGCCAATGACGTGGCTGGAGCTGAGGCTCTGCTCGACCGCCACCAGGAGCACAAGGTAAAATCTCTCGTAATACACCTCAGCATTTGTATCACTTTTAGATTTCTCCTTTAAAAGCTGAAAAACACCACGCAACATTCTTCTCATTGTTTATCAGGGAGAGATTGATGCCCATGAAGACAGTTTCAGATCCACTGATGAAGCTGGCCAAGCATTACTCAATACAGGACACTACGCCTCTGAGGAGGTCAAGGAAAAGGTACAATTATCATGATTTCCTTCTTTTGTCTTATAACTAGCTATACCGGCACTTTCCCATTGACCATGAATTAACATGTTGACTATGGTGTGCTTTGCACAGCTGGGCATCCTCTCCTCGGAGAAGGAGTCCCTGCTGGAGCTGTGGGAGGTCCGCAGGCAGCAGTATGAGCAGTGCATGGACCTGCAGCTCTTCTACAGGGACACTGAGCAAGTTGACAACTGGATGAGCAAACAAGAGGTAACCGGACACAGCAACTGAAACCAAAACCTTTTCCAGGAGCTGATTTACCTGTGTGTATCTCCTAGTTGCTGTGAAGAGCTACTTGTTAATGATGCATGTGTATTGTGTAGGCTTTCCTCCTCAATGAAGACCTGGGGGACTCCCTGGACAGTGTAGAGGCCCTGCTGAAGAAACATGAGGACTTTGAGAAGTCCCTCAGTGCCCAGGAAGAAAAGATCACCGTAAGTGAATACAGTTTGTCCAATTACACAATTCACCTTCCAGTATTTGAGCAAGAATATTATGACTACTGCATGGATGTTGTAGAATCAACCACATATTTTACACAGTTTGCTCTGCAGTTGTACCTTTTATGAAATAGAATACAATATAAATATCTTTTTCTTGTAAATCTCCAGGCCCTGGATGAGTTTGCTACCAAACTGATCCAGAACAACCACTATGCCAAAGAGGACGTTGCTACTCGCAGAGATGCTGTAAGTACCAGTGAAGCTTCATCTACTGCCTCATGCTCAAATGAACAAACCCCTCAAACATCAGCACTGAATGCAGACGGTATTATCTTCTCATTTATCTAAATGTGATCTCAAATCAACACGTCTTCTCTTCCTTTACACATGTATAGCTGCTCAGCCGCCGCAATGCCTTGCATGAGCGCGCTCAGTCTCGCCGCGCTGCCCTGGAGGACTCCTTCCACCTGCAGCAGTTCTTCAGGGACTCTGATGAGCTCAAGAGCTGGATCAACGAAAAGATGAAGACCGCCACAGATGAGGCTTACAAGGTAGTTCATCAACGAGTTGTGCGGAGTAGTTTCTTCCATTTGAAAATGTTTCTTACACTGTGTCCTGCCTTACTGTTTCCGACCTCTGTGCTTCTGCTCTCTTGACAACAGGACCCCTCCAACCTGCAGGGCAAGGTGCAGAAACACCAGGCTTTTGAAGCTGAGCTGGCAGCCAATCAGAGCCGTATCGATGCCCTGCAGAAGTCTGGCCAGGAGCTGCTTGACGGAAAGCATTACGCCTCCACTGAGGTGGCTGGCCGCATGGAGGAAGTCGGCTCCCAGTGGAAGAAACTGCTGGAGGCCACAGAGCTCAAAGGTACCACCGGCTGGAGGAAATCCTGCGCTGCCTCTGTTTAACTGCACAGATCTGATCATCATATGGATGTGTTACAGTGTATGGATAGATTTGATCTCGTCCAGGTACACATTTCAAATTAGCAAATGTGAAAGTTTTAACTATAGGCATTTCTAACTTTATTGATAGATCTGAGACCGAAGACAATAATTACACCACAATTAAACATCGCCCAACCAGCATACCATACCAAAATATAGACCCAAACAACAGCAACAATCAGGCAACAAGTATAATCAATTAAAAACAGTTACAGTAGTTCTGAAGTGTTGCAGGGCAAGGAGGTGCTAAGCGTATTAGTCACAGCACTCCAATGAAATAAGAAAAAATAAAAAATGGGTTGCTATATTAAATTGGGTGGACGTTAATATAGGTGGAATGTTTTTTTTTGTATTCTTTGATATAAATATGAATATTGAATGACAGGAAAGGCAGACAAAGGATGTGTTTGAATGAGTGGAACAAGGGACATGTATACAATGCTATCATCTGCATAAAAACGTAGTACAGTTGGGTATTTCTTCATTAATGTAAAATATAACGAGCAATAGACCAAGAATAGAATCTTACACACCTCTTTGTCGTTATGGTAACAGTCAGAGATGATTTGCGACTGTTAATTGAATTGTATTTCTTCAATGGTACTTAAGGTATCAAGCTCCGTGAGGCCAACCAGCAGCAGCAGTTCAACAGGAACGTGGAGGACATCGAGCTGTGGCTGTATGAAGTGGAGGGACACCTGGCTTCAGACGACTACGGGAAAGACCTGACCAGTGTCCAGAACCTGCAGAAGAAGCATGCACTGCTGGAGGCTGATGTGGCAGCCCACCAGGTACCCTAGACATTCCTCATGGAGGCTTCCACCTTTTTCATCCTGTTTTGGTACACAGTGATTGAATGGCAGATGTATGAATTATTATCCCCCAGGATCGCATTGATGGCATCACTATCCAGGCTCGCCAGTTCCAAGAAGCTGGACACTTTGATGCAGACAACATCCGCAAGAAACAGGAGGCTTTAGTGTCGCGGTACGAAGGTCTGCGCGAGCCCATGGCTGCACGCAAGCAGAAGCTGTCCGACTCGCTGCGGCTGCAGCAGCTGTTCAGAGATGTGGAGGATGAGGAGACTTGGATCCGCGAGAAAGAGCCCATTGCTGCCTCTACTAACAGAGGTGAGACATATTCTCTTCGTTATTTCAATCACCGCTGCACCTCTGCCTATAAGTGGCTCTTCTCTTTGTCGAGAGTTTTTTCCCTGGTGTTGTTGTTATTACTATTAGTGTGTTACGGATGAAGCTTTGTTTTTATTCATTACTTCATCTATACTTACATTTTTCATAAATGAATTGAATTCTATAACCTTAGTACGGTACATTCCAAAATAATTGTTCTGTTTGAATCATGACATCCTAAACATTTCCTAGTGCTAAAAAAAAAATGAGTGATGTCCTCTTCAAACGGCCGGTTCAGGAAAAATGTCCCTCCGTGTTTTCCTCAGGCAAAGACCTGATTGGTGTCCAGAACCTGCTGAAGAAGCACCAGGCCCTGCAGGCGGAGATCACTGGCCATGAGCCCCGCATTAAGGCCGTCTCCCAGAAGGGAGAGGCCATGGTGGAAGAAGGTAACAATTTAAAGCCTGGTTTGCTGTCTTCTCTCAGATGAATGTGACTGAAGCTGGTGAAGTATTGTGCTACTATCCAAAATGCTAATCACTCGTGTGTGGATCCAGGACACTTTGCCGCAGAGGAGGTGAAGGGGAAGCTGGGTGAGCTGCATGGACGCTGGGACACGCTGAAGGCTAAGGCGTCCCAGAGGAGACAGGACCTGGAGGACTCTCTGCAGGCCCAGCAGTACTTTGCTGATGCTAACGAGGCCGAGTCCTGGATGAGGGAGAAGGAGCCCATCGTGGGGAGCCCAGACTACGGCAAAGATGAGGACTCTGCTGAGGTACCTGAACCCAGGAGTTTAAACTAAATATCAGAGTATCAATGTCACGTATAAAGTTCATCATATGTTGATCTTTTTGTGTCCCCACCTTTAGTGTTGTCTATGATCATGTAACATTTGTTGCACAGGCTTCAAGTTTTTATCCATTGAGACAAATGCAGCGGTGCTAAATAGTTTGTCTTCCACAGGCGCTACTGAAGAAGCACGAGGCCCTGATGTCTGACCTGAGTGCTTACGGCAGCAGCATTCACGCTCTGAAGGAGCAGGCTCAGTCCTGCAGGGTGAGACCCCTTCTTCACACCTCAGCCCTGCACATGCTACGTTTCAAACAACAGGACTTGAATGTGCAATGAAGATAGATAGAGGGATGGAAAGATACATACTTTATTCATCCCAAATTATTTTATCACAGAAGCCGTGTTTTCAAGCATTACAAATGAGTTACAAATATTCAAAAGATAGAATAAGATACAAATATAATTAAACTCAAAATAAAAATGAATAGCAAACATATACAACATTGCAATAGAAAAAACATACATCACTAAAGTGTCTTAATAATACATTTGTATACTCTACAATATACAGTTTCCCTAGGCAACAGAAATAAACAGACACATATTGAAGAAATGATGTCACATACACTTTTGTGCAAATTGTTCTGGGGGGTAGAAAAGGAGAAACTTAAGAAGTGATGGAACAGTGGACTTCCTCAGTTTTAAACCGAGATCATCGGTGACTCTAAATGTTTGTTCCACTGAACAGCAACAAGTGGCCCCAACTGATGATGAGACCGGGAAGGAGCTGGTGCTGGCCCTGTACGACTACCAGGAGAAGAGCCCCCGTGAAGTCACCATGAAGAAGGGGGACATCCTCACCCTGCTCAACAGCACCAACAAGGTAAACCTCAAACTGACCAGGCACTGCTCCTCAGACTGCAACAACAGGACCAACTCAAACAATGGAATTTAAGCCGCTCAGAGTTCAGAAACATTACTATTAAAAATAAACATTTTAAGTCACTTATTTAATCATTTGTCAGTCATTGTAGTGATTAATTAATCATCAATTTTCAAACATTCAGCAAAAAGCCATTCAACCCTCAAATAGGCAATCATATATTATGTAAATTAAATTGATTTGTAATTTCTACATTAACCCAACAAAAGAGCCAAAGACAGCTGAATATTACCCAGCAAGCATAGCATGCATTAAAACATATTAAAGATAAAAAAGAAAAAAATACACAATTAATGTCCTAACATCATTGCCGTTGCAGGATTGGTGGAAGGTGGAGGTGAACGATCGCCAGGGCTTTGTCCCTGCGGCCTATGTGAAGAAGCTGGACCCCACCCAGTCCTCTTCAAGGGAGAACCTGCTGGATGAGCACGGCAGCATCGCACTGCGCCAAGACCAGATAGACAATCAGTAAGCACTTCCTCCTCACAGCAGAGTGACCTCACTACATGCTACGTGTCTTCTGGATATGTTAACTTTTCCTCTTAAGTGTTCAGTCTTTTCTCTGCCCTTTAACCTTTCTTTACACTCATATGTTGTGTTCAGTTTTCTAACACTAATGACCTTTCCCTGGCGTCTCTCTCTTGTCTCCTGCTGTCCTCTCGCTCTGTCTAACACCTTTAATAATGTGCTGTGCACTGGCCCTGCCTCTGAGTAGGCTGGTCACCAAGGAGGCCTGCAGCGTGTCTGTGCGCATGAAGCAGGTGGAAGAGCTGTGAGTAGGAACCCGCGTCCCTCTGCGTGTTCTTGTGATCGTGATACCGCTAAATACCATCGCCGTTTTACATCCCCCCCAACCCAGAAACCCTCCTGTTGTGACACTGTGTTCACTCCACGCTCCTCTTCTATTCAGTGCAGGGATAGAAGAACCTCTCATGCAAACCTTTACCATCCTTCTCATCCCAGGCTTGCCTATGGATGTTGATGTTTCATTTTCTCTCCTGTCATTAGCTGTTCTGTTGTGGCTTTGATTCATTATTGTATACCTCATAATGCTAGTCAGAAAGTCTGCTGATCCTCATGTCTCCAAGATCCTTAACATCTAGCTTCTCCACGCTTTTAGTGGAATCACAAAAATGATAGCATGGAATAGAACATAAATGATAGATTGATAAATAAAGATGAAGAGTCCATAAAAAAAGTGACTGACCCAGTCCAATAGAATAAAACCAAACCTCTCCGAGAATAATGATCTTTAAACTCCAACTACACGCTTAATCGATTGGGAAAGACATGTCCAAGTGGTGAATATACAATAAACTATAAACTTTTCTTTAGGATGTTTTCTTAACTTGTAAAAGCTCTGAAGGTTTTCTTTTGACCTGCCATGGCAAATGGCAGCTATCGGTTATTAACCTGCCGAGCAGATCAAGTTTACTCACTCACACATTATAAACCACAGCCTGTTTTTCATGCTGCTTGTATCTCCTACTTGTAATTTTGGTTGTGTCTCTTGCTTTAGTGTCAGGAATTTAAAGCTGCAAGCAAAACATGTTTTCATTATCAGCTGAGCATTTCCGAGACATAGTCCCAGGGCCCAACCTCTTGAAAATGCTTGTCAGCAACAGTCCACAGATTTCCAATTAGAAGCAACGAGCAAATCCCAACACGAGAAGAAAAACCTTGAGCCAGCATCTTTACCAATGGATTACCAAAGATAAATTATTTGACGGATGGTTTCAGTAGTGTTTGAATACCACCAGAGAAATAATGATCATTGGCCAAGTCATGGACAAATCAGCAGACCCCGCCCCCCCCCCCCCCCCCCAAAAAAAAGTCTCACAGTATAAAAGGGATGATACGTTTTTCAAGACGCATCGCTGATTTGAATCTGTGGTTGCACCTTTTGAAGGTATGGCACACTGTTGGAGCTGGGAGAGAAACGAAAGGACATGCTGGAGAAGAGCTGCAAGAAGTTCATGTTGTTCCGCGAGGCCAACGAGCTTCAGCAGTGGATCAATGAAAAGGAGAGTGCCCTCACTAACGAGGAGATGGGCTCTGACCTGGAGCAGGTGGAGGTCCTGCAGAAGAAGTTCGACGACTTCCAGAAGGTAATGTCTACTCACTTTTGAAAACTCTTGCTTCTACAGAAAGCTGAAGACATCTCATCCATACGCTAGCTTCTGTTACTCATTTATTGAATAGGTTTCTCAAGGACAAAAGTAGAACACTGGAAAACTCAAAGTGATGTCAGACAGCAGATATATTAGAAGTCACAGCCAGAAAATTGACAAAGACATTTACTGCAGCAACAAAATTATACACCTTCTATTGTGAAGCTCTCACCCAGTCAAAAGTATTTAGCTACTTCTAAGAAAAATATTAAGATTCAAAAATGGGACTGCAAGCTCTGCTCCTGGCAGGGAGGGACTGACTCCAGGGAGCTTCCACCTGATCAGATGGACTCCAGACTTCCTCACTGCTCTCTGACACTGTGTGCCAGCTTTGTCCTCCATCTGAAGAAGAGATTGTTTTATGTATGTTTTTGGCAAGCTGAATAGAGCCGTATCAACAATCTGGGTCATACCAATGCACAGCTGTGAGGAGAGAATGTTAAAGCTCCAAGGCCGTCTGCCTGCAGGAGACAGGGGTTTGAGAGGGGAGGCAGTAGCTTACTAACTAAAGGGCCATACAGAAAATTCTATATCATTCCTTACAGACTCTCATTAAAAAACATCTGAACTAGTCTAGGCCCCCATATGTCATTTAACCCATTTAGGCCTAAAACGCCGGGAAAAAATGCCTGTAAAACGTATGGGCGATTTTAGAAGAACCCCCTAAAACCTGAAGTGTTTCTGGAAATTCAGCAATTGTGTCAACGCCTACTAAATAATTGATTTCTCAGCCTCTGTAGCAGATAGAAACGAAATTCAAAAAGTACTTGAGAACTTACAGCTGTGGCTTTCATGAGTGTCCTCTGCAGGTAAATCGACTTTCACCCCTGGGGTGCGGTTGAAAGAACTCTGTGGATTAGAGTGGTAATTCTCCGTCCTCCACTCGGTTTCAAAACCTTCGAACTCATGGTCATCATCGTCGCCGTCTTCAAACATATGTCTTAACCATAAATCCCGGTCGATTGGTTCGACGAGTTCAATGTCGTCAGCAATAATGTCATCAGCGCTGTGCAGATCGTCAATATCACTACCTTCACTAACTTCAGAATTCCTTCCGCAGTAGAATAAGTCTGCCATGATTGCTGGAAAAAAATCCAAACAATGCCACGTGTATGTTCTGATGCATTTCATTGGCATTTTCAAAAGGCCGATAATTAATGCAAAAAAAATACCACAGAGCTCTTGTACCAGAAAATTATGTATTCGCTTTCCCAGCTTCAATGGTAGAATGATGCAACAGCGTCCCCGGTTTTAATGGTTGAAATGCGGCAACGCTTTCCCAGCTTAAATGGGTTAAAGGATGAAATCACCAGTGTTCATCTCATGTTGGTATTGCTGATTGTCTCACAAGAAATGTCTGATGATGATCTCTTGTTGGCTCCAGGACCTGAAGGCCAACGAGTCTCGGCTGAGGGACATCAACAAAGTGGCGTCTGAGCTGGAGTCTGAGGGCCTCATGGCGGAGGAGGCCCCTATGGTCCAGGCTCAGGTGAGTTCTGCTTCCCCCACAAACACTTCATGAGCTATCTTCTAGGTTGTACCTGTCATTAAATGGAGATCATGTTTTTTCCATAAACAGCAGCAAGAGATGCTTGGTTCCGCTCCCGGCAAGGTTAGGATCATTCCTCAATTAAATGCATTGTGTTAGTAAAGAAATATGTAGATATCACAAGAAAGAAGGCATGACTGTGGAATAACAAAAGCTTTCCATTGAACAGGATGAAGCTGATTCCAAGACAGCGTCTCCATGGAAGGTAAGCTTCGTGTTGCATTGGTCTGCAGACTCACCTGTTTCATGTGTTTTAGGAAAACAGCATAACCTGCAAAGGTCTGACAACCTGTCAATCTTGATCTGATACTGGAACTGTGCATGAGTGTTCAGCATTGTGTTGATGTTTGGTCCTGGAGTGTCACTTCTGGGATCAATGTGATCCTGCCCAGAGACATTTGTCCTCAGGGAATATGAGGAAACATCAGTGAGACAACCAAAAGCCTTGGAGCTACTACGTTTCATTTAAATTACGTCTCAAGATGTCTCAGTCATATTTGTGTATTCAGTGTGATATTCATAATTCAGTGTGTCTTGATTGGTCTTTGGAGAGGACAGACCTTGATGTTTCCATCAGCCTCTTGACCTCTTCCTTTCCCCCTTCTTTCTGCCATGTTTATCTACCTTTGAATATAGAATATACGCTTGGCTGTTCAAACAACGGCTAACTTTAATACTATCAAGGTAAGATTAACGAGTCCACCCCGACCTCATCGTGAATCCCCCCCCTAGCTCTCCTGTCCTGCATCGTGATCAGTGAACTAACTCATCATCATGTATGCTTTAGGAGTCACATGATGTGTCTCTTCTGGTTCTCTGGAACTGACTGCATTTGTGTTTGTTTGAACCTGTTCCCCATGCCCTCTGTCCATCCTGTTGTCCACCGTTGTGTTCATGTAGTGACGGAATGTTGGCATGCTGAGTTTTATGTCTTTAGCGTCGTTCTGTAGATACTGACTTTTTGTAGTTTTCTTTGTCGTTATATATGCATGTTGATGCACTGCAGCCATGAGCGCCTCACATCCGTCCTCCATGCACCTGTCTGTGCATCCCTGCACACACTAAGCACATGAACAGACTTCTAAACCACATTGCATTCATACTGTAACATAGGGAAGGCAGGTTTATTTATATAGCAGCTTTCAACACAAGGCAAACCAAAGTGCTTTACAAAAATGACTGACATGAAGAGCATTAGGAAATAGTGCAGCAGAAACACATTATAAAAAGCAAAGATAGTAAAATAAATATAAAACCAGCTGAAATAGAATAACACAGGTATAAAACACATGAATAAAAGCAGTGTGAGATATGAATAGTTCAATTAAAAGCAAAAAGAAAAGTCTTCAGCCTGCAGGGTTCTTGTAGTTTGTTCCAGATTTACATCACCTCCATTAAATCATGATCTCCAAGTTACTCTGATGATGATGATGATGATGATGGTGATGACGATGATCACTCAATGTTTCCCTCTTTAAGTGAGGATGTGTTCAGTTCTCATACTGCAGGTCAATTCCAATTGGGAGACAAATACTAGCAGAAAGCCTCTGCAGGATTAGAGTGCTGCTTCATTGAGAGGACTTTATTTTTTAGGAGCTGAACAATCGCTGGCGGTCCCTGCAGCAGCTAGCTGAAGAGAGGAGCAACATGCTGGGCAGTGCCCACGAGGTGCAGCGCTTCCACAGGTACACACACCACTGGCATCACCTGCAGCTCTCTGGAAGCTCCAGTTTCTTTCTACCTCACTTTGACTTTGATAGTTCCCAGAGCCATAACATTACACCCCCCTCATCGACGGTCCGTGTTCATTTTCACTGCAGAGAAACCAACATGTTCACAATTCTGTTTTCCCCTTGGCTCATGATACACATTCACGGAAAACCTTTTCTACCAATTACAGTAGGTCTGTATTTCTTTGTCGCTCGGTCTGTAGGGATTTGGATAAGACTGAATTTCACTGTGTGTGAGGTGCAGTGTGACAATAAAGAAGATCTGATTGAGTTTTTTCATAATAATATAATTATTTTAATTACTTTATTGGAAACAACCGTAATATCGTCCTGATAATAGCAGACACATTGATATTTGCGATCCCCCTGAACACCTCATAGTCTGCCCCAGATGTTTGAGCACACACATTTTCCTTTCACAGCCTTTGAACTGTGTGTGTGTGTGTGTGTGTCTCTCTCTCCGCAGGGACGCTGATGAAACTAAAGAGTGGATCGAGGAGAAGAACCAGGCCCTCAACACAGACAACTACGGTCATGACTTGGCCAGTGTGCAGGCTCTGCAGCGCAAACACGAGGGCTTTGAGAGGGACCTGGCAGCGCTGGGAGATAAGGTCTGATCTATGTCAATACATGTAGAGGATCGACATCAGTAATATTTCCCTGGAGGCTTTACTCACTTCCCTCCTCCTCTGCTCAGGTGAACTCTCTCGGGGAGACAGCGGAGCGTCTGATCCAGTCCCACCCTGAGGCTGTGGACGACATCCAGGAGAAATGCACAGAGCTGAACACCGCCTGGAGCAGCCTGGTGGGGCGGGCTGACCAGCGCAAAGACAAGCTGGGCAACTCCCACGACCTGCAGCGCTTCCTGTCTGACTTTAGGTGAGGAGAGAGCCGCTGGGTTTTATCTGCGTCTCGTTTTTCCAACCCAGTTAAGATGTAACCATCAAGAATTAGCTAACTACCATTCCCCACGGTCCCTCCCCCTCACCTCCTGCCCGTTAGAGACATCTCCACTGGGGGGTAAGCAGGCTGCAGCTCCGGACCCCCACCTTTCCTAGCCGCTGTAGTATCTCCCATTGCAGTCAGTGTTCGCCATGCTGAAAAACGTTGCAGCGGTCTGCAGCAAGAGGAATTTATGTTATCCTCTGACAGTGTTGGAGAGTAACAAAGTACATTTACACAAACCAAAACATTTGCTTCTAGTTTGTAATTCATTATTCTTAAATCCCATGATCCCGTGATATGATTTAACATTTACTCAGCTATGCATAACTGTGGTCTTCTTTCTTTATTAAAAAAGGGCTATTTTGATCAATCTACTTTGAAAAGATGCTTTATGAAGCGACTGTAGCTGTCAAATTCATATATTGTGGGATGAAAACGCCAAGGCTGACCCTCTGATGCTGCGACAGAGCTTTTGTCACGCGGGAGTGGATGCTGTCAAATCTAAACGGGTTGTAAAAACGACAGACCCAATCGGGGCCAAATAAATAGATTGTGAATGATGTGGTTTCCCTGGGAGAGAGATATCTACGTTGAAGAAATGTAGAGAGTGTGTGTAGTGTTTGTAGCTCTAACTCGATGTGTGCACAGAGACCTGATGTCCTGGATTAATGGCATTCGGGGGCTGGTGTCCTCGGAGGAGCTGGCCAAAGATGTGACCGGAGCCGAGGCCCTTCTGGAGAGACACCAGGTATTGAACTCCTCCCTTCTCTACATTGCAGACGTCAGCACAGGTTTTAGCCATCCAACACCGGCCATCAATCATTCTTTTCTGTTTCCTTTTCCCAGGAACACCGCACAGAGATCGATGCTCGTGCTGGAACCTTCCAGGCCTTCGAGCAGTTTGGTCAGCAGCTGCTGGTGCGCGGCCACTATGCCAGTCCTGAGATCCAGCAGAAACTAGAAGCTCTGGACCACGAGCGTGCTGACCTGGAGAAGGCCTGGGTGCAGCGCCGCATGATGCTGGACCAGTGCCTGGAGCTGCAGCTCTTCAACAGGGACTGTGAGCAGGCTGAGAACTGGATGGCCGCTCGGGAAGCATTCCTTGCTAGTGACGACAAGGGCGACTCCCTGGACAGCGTGGAGGCCCTCATCAAGAAACATGAGGACTTTGACAAGGCCATCAACGTGCAGGTCACTATGAGGTTCTACCGCTCAGGGAAAGCTCTGGACTCAATCCGTAGGGGTTTTCTATAAACAGTTTAAATGTTCCCCTGCTGTACAGGAGGAGAAGATCGCCGCTCTGCAGTCCTTTGCTGACCAGCTGGTCGGAGCCGACCATTACGCCAAACCAGAGATCTTCAACCGCCGCAATGAGGTCCTGGACAGGTAGGGAGCGCTCTGTTACAGTAAACACATATTTTAACTGGTTTGTATTCACACTCCTCAAATCCAGACAGGCCTGAGTTTCATCTTCACTTCAGTCTTACATGAATGTGTCAAATTAACTCAAAGACATACCTATAAATAATAAAACCGGAGAAACTGATAATGCTGCAGTCGTCTCCTAATATTTCCGGCGGAATTTGAAGTCTTTGGTTCTGACACAAACACAAAGGACACACTTGTTCCCAGAGGTGGGACCAAGTCACTGTTTGGCAAGTCCCAAGTAAGTCCCAAGTCTCAGCAGTCAAGTCCAAGTCAAGTCCCAAGTAAAGACAGAGAAGGGCAAGTCGAGTCCAAGTCCAAGTAACACCAAAGCCAAGTCGAGTCCAAGTCCAAGTCCCAAGCTTCTTCGAGTCCTGAACAAGTCATCATGTACTCTTCACTTAATAATGCCATTATCAGACTAACGATCACACAATTTCAACATATCAACCTAATCTTCAGTATTTTTTTATACATACAGATTAAACTATGCATATATTTTATATATCTGTATATACGCATGCGCCCAAAGACCTTCAAAGTATTGTGTGTGAATGGTGGGTTAGAAATGTATGAGCAAGGAAGGCACCACTGTCATCCTAAAGTTGGTAAAGCGCCTTGACTAGTGAGGCATGGACTGTGTGGATGCATGTAACTGGCATTGATGCTTCAGTGGATGCCAGTTACAGTAGGTCAACATTTTGCTTAAATCACAAAGAAACCTAATATTTCAATAAAACAATGTTTAATCTGCATAACAATTAAGCAGCATGACTACACACAATGAAAGGTGCTGGGGGTAGGCGCTTGAGAGACAGACAGACAGAGAGAGAGACAGAGTACACCTCCCTAATCTTAGTTATTTGTGTACATACCTGCAAACTCAGAAGGGCTGAAAAAGGTGACAAACTAAACCGTTGTAGGGGGGTCTGGGGGGTCTGGGGGCATCCCCCCCCCACCCCCCCAGCCTTTGTACACGTTGCCTAGCAACGTCGCACATGCGCATTATATCCTGCTCCGCTCCGAGTTATAGTAGTAGGCTATTCATGGGAAACGCATGAACAGCACGTTAAGATCTCGGCCAAGTCGTAATTAAAAGCAGTTCTTCATTATTTAAGTTAAGCGGCGGTAACGCCAGTGTTAAACACGGTGTTAAACACGCAAATGCCGGTTGGTGTGCGTACGGTACTGAGTGTTTATCGGTCCACAGCCGTAATGAACGTGTCGCATTGGTCCATATGTAATGCGCACGTTCTGTTGTTCCCATTGGCATAGAGCTATTGAACATTAATTTTAACAAAGGATACGGATAACATATCGCCCACGGCAGTTTTGTCATTGTATGTATAGCCTATATTTGTATTACGCTATCATCATTCAACATGTAGAATGAACGTGTTATCTATAGAGTCGATTTACATAGATAATTCACAACCATGAACCTAATCTGGATCTTAAACCTGCCAATTGCAACTGAGAGAGACGCAGACCAGACGGACAGCTCTCGACTAGGCTTCCCTTCCGTGGCACAATTGCATCTTTTCCGTTGATGAAATCCGGGGAAATCGTGAATATTAATGAGGGGAAACCCGGGGATTATCCAATCACGCTGGTTAGGTCCCTGATCCAATCCAAAAAGGCCAAAATCCACCACATGATTGCATTGCTCGCACTTGCCTGCCGGCTCTCTCACTTTGCGGTCTTTGGGGCTTCGCAGGTTCGCATTGCAGGGAAGGATGTCCATGATCAGGAAATTTAGCTTTTGACTCGAGGCATGTCAAGTCATTACAAGTAAAAGAGGCAAAGTCCGAGTCAAGTCTCGAGTTAATAGTATTCAAGTCCAAGTCGAGTCGCAAGTCATGCCGAATTTGATCAAGTCAAGTCTGAAGTCATTAAAATCATGACTCGAGTCTGACTCGAGTCCAAGTCATGTGACTCGAGTCCACATGTCTGCTTGTTCCTGCTATATTTTACAGAAATATGAAGAAACCCCATACACTATAACTACTACAAAGTTAATAAAACTTCTTTACTATTTTCTAATGTCTCGAGGGAAGAGAAAGCATGTTTTCCTTTCCTGTTCAAGTATAGACCATATCTTCCTACTGATAAAAGGGGCATCGTTTAACATGCCTGTGTTTTTGATATTTGAAGGTGGCGCCGGCTGAAGGCTCAGATGATCGAAAAGCGCTCCAAGCTGGGAGAATCCCAGACCCTGCAGCAGTTCAGCAGGGACGTGGATGAGATCGAGGCCTGGATCAGCGAGAAGCTGCAAACTGCAACAGACGAGTCTTACAAAGACCCCACCAACATCCAGGTACACACTCTGCCCTGCCAGCACAGGCTGTGTTCACAGGAGACCTGAAACCAGCACACAAATTCCCTGAAGAGGAACTCAGATGAAGTTAATTCATTTAGTTAATAGAAAAGATAGTACATGAAAGTAAGTCAGGATGTATTTCCACAGATAGTGACTGATTGTTGGTCATTGAGACCTGTGTCCTTAGCTAAATTAAAATTGCTAATCTGATTTGTCTTGTTTTATTGACGATACTCTTTAACCGTGTCAAATCCCTCCCTGTGTCCTGTCTGAAGTGAGACTGAATTTTTCTCCCACTGTCTTATTTTTTTATAGCTGTCCAAGCTGCTGGTAAGTTTGAGTAGTGTGTCAGCTGACTAACAACCGCGCAGGTTGTCATGTGTCCACGTCTTTGCTGTGTGTGTGTTTAGACACGACGTAGAACAAGCACTCCGTCCATCTTCAGTTTGTCCTCATCAGCACCGTTCAGCGCCAGCTTCTTTTCATTTTGTTAATTTAAAAAAAGGCTTCATTCTGTGTTCATTTCGTATTTGATCCTAGGTTTGTTTTGTCATCAAAGGCTATTAGTTGTTGTGGCTTCCATTTTAATTTTCAATTCTTGAGAGGGGGTTATCTTTAAACTTGCTTCAGATGTTAGATTCCACAGCATTAATTATCAAATTAGACCTTCAAAAGAAATTTGAGTCTTTCATGAAGGGCACTGGTGTCAAGCTGACTAAATCTGTGTGCAAAAAGCCGTTGGCTGTGTTAGTGATGTTTAAAGATGGTTATCAGTGTCTTGGAGGAGTGGAGAAGGCACTGGAAATGTGGAAAGATACAAGAATGAAGCAACTTTGAAGTGACTCTTCCTCTAGTAGTTCATTTGTTGCAGATGTTGTCCTCCACACTGCCATTCTGTGTTCTTCACCTATCTGTCCTGTGTGTCCGTCGCTGTCCGACACATTGTCTGCGATAGATAGTCTCCTGTGTTGAACTCCTTTTTACTGTATATATTCTACCTTGTAGTCTTTCAACCTCTAATCTCTAGTTGATTTCCAAACATAATTGTATAAACGACATGAAACTGACATTAACTGAAGGTAATGTCAGCCTCATAAAGATAAAGTTTATTAATTGAACTTAGTTGAAGTGACTGTAGCTCGTCACTTATAGACACTTTCTAGACATTCAAACCATGAGATGGGAGCTTGTCCACTGTGGTTCTCATGCTGTGTCCGTGTCCCCCCGCCTGTTTGCTGTCAGAGTAAGCATCAGAAACATCAGGCGTTCGAGGCCGAGCTGCACGCCAACGCAGACCGGATCCGCGGGGTCATCGACACCGGAAACACCCTGATCCAGAGGGGAGCCTGTGCCGGCAGCGAGGACGCAGTCAAGGTACAGTCCTCATGAACCTGTCAGAAAGCCTCCAGTGTAATACTCTTTATCCATTAAGAATGTGACTTCACAGCAGAACAATATTTAGAGATACTCAGAAGGAAAAAGGCATACTCATGTAAGAGTTTAAGAAAGAGTTGGAGCTGAAGTAGAGAGATGTTTTACAAAAGATGCTGCGGTAAACCTTTAAGGTGTTCTTTTATCCGTCATGCATATATTTGTTCCTGGCAAGGGTTTCTTAACAAACTGTATCAATGAGTGTGTCTCTACTAAGAGTATCCAGGAGACTGTTTCAGTATATTTCTGGCACTAGATGGTTCCTTTTTAGTCACAAAATATGAATTCCATAGCAGCTAGTAAAAGTAGTTTATAGAATATCTCTAACATTCATATCGTGTTAAGCTTTGGAATTGTAAACGGTCAGACCTGCAGGACCTGGTGCTGTGAGCCCTGTGGATGTTAGCATTAGCTCATGCTGCTACCTCTTATATTATACATTTTCCACAGATCGTCAATGCTCTTTAAAGACTAGGATTCTGTTGAAAATGAGCAGAAGACGCTCTCCACATGTCTTGTAAGAGAACATAATATTAAATGCATTGATGAAATGAACTTCTAACATGACTCCCTGCTTCCCCAGGCGCGCCTCAGTGCTCTGGACGAGCAGTGGCAGTTCCTGGTCAACAAGTCAGCAGAGAAGAGCCAGAAACTGAAGGAGGCCAACAAGCAGCAGAACTTCAACACCGGCATCAAGGACTTCGACTTCTGGCTCTCTGAGGTGACCCCTGCAGGCAACACAGGTGCACACACTGATGTACGACCAACAGAAGAGGGTCTCACCGTCTGCTCTCTGTTCTCAGGTGGAAGCTCTCCTCGCCTCTGAGGACTATGGCAAAGATCTGGCCTCGGTCAACAACCTACTGAAGAAACACCAGCTGCTGGAGGCCGATATCTCAGCACATGAGGTAGGTCATTGTTAATCATGACACACAGTTCCATCGTGGGCCACATCAGCATGATGGTTGCCCTCAAAGCGCTGGTTATAACTGGCATTGGATTATTATTTATTTTAGTAATAACTGAATTAATCACTACCTCAGAAAAAAGAAGTTGAGAGAAAATAATTGCAAACAAATATTCAACAATGTTGTACAATATATAAAAAAAAGAGTTTGGTAACAAAGGCATGTGTGAATCAATATAATATGCATGCCCTTAGACCAGAAAGAATCAAATAGGTTTCTTATCATCACACAAAGCATGCATTCAAGTCATTATCATCTGAATTCAGGGATAGTATTTTAATATTCTTAAAGACAAGATTCTGAAAACCCCCTGACCCAGACCTCATTGTTAGGGGCCACATAAAATGATGTGGGCCCTGTGTGTTAGAGTGTTTATCAGCTTTACACCCCTCACAAGTATAAATCCTGATGCATTGCCACCCTGAGTTCCAATGAAAGCCTCCAACCCCCCCTCCCTCCATGCAGGATCGTCTGAAAGATCTGAACGGCCAGGCGGACAGCCTGATGGGCAGCCAGGCCTTCGACACCTCCCAGGTGAAGGACAAGCGCGATGCCGTCAACGGCCGCTTCGCCAAGATTAAGAGCATGGCTGCCGGCCGCCGGGCCAAACTCAACGAGTCCCACCGCCTGCACCAGTTCTTCAGGGACCTGGATGATGAAGAGTCATGGATCAAGTAAGTAGTACCTGCCCCTTGGATGGATGGTCTGTCAGTCACAGCTGCTTGCAGAGTAACATGGAACCAGAGTCGCAGTCAAAGGTCAACACAACCATACCTGGTTATTCGATCTTTATACATTTTCCTAAACCTAAAGATGTTTACAAATGACTTAAAGGACTGTCGAGTACTATTATCAAGTAACATACACCCTAAGTAGAAATATCTCCACACGAGACGAGGACAGGAGAGCAGGGGGACAGACCGAGGGTCCATGAGACTTGGAGAAAATATGTTCAAATAAAGGGAGTCTGAAGTGAGCCAAACTGCCCTCGACCTAAAGGAACACATTTCTGCCTCCACCCCAAACAGAGAAAAGAAGTTGCTTGTGAGTTCGGAGGACTACGGACGTGATTTGACAGGAGTGCAGAATCTGAGGAAGAAGCACAAGAGGCTGGAGGCCGAGCTGGGGGCCCACGAGCCCGCCATCCAGGTGAGAGGCTCCTCTTTTACTCTGCTCAGTGGTTCTCCAAAGGTTCTACAGCAATCATTTACACATTTTATATTTAGCCAGTTGATACATTTGGGACATTTTGCAACAGTTTGGGAATGATTTACCTTTTGAGGTTGGAGACAAGCATCTCAGCTGTGGGACTAACATGTTTGTTGGAGAGTTTTACGCCTGAAGGATTTCTTGGTTGGCAAAGTTATTTCATTGTCCAGTCATCGCAGTGATGTTGCCAGGCAACCAGCAGAGATGCTGACTGCTCAGAGGAGTGCTATGGACAGTATTGTAGCTTTGGCATGCAGTCATTAGTGTGTGTGTGTGTGTGTGTGTGTGTGTGTGTGTGTGTGTGTGTGTGTGTGTGTGTGTGTGTGTGTGTGTGTGTGTGTGTGTGTGTGTGTGTGTGTGTGTGTGTGTGTGTGTGTGTGTGTGTGTGTGTGTGTGTGTGTGTGTGTGTGTGTGTGTGTGTGTGTGTGTGTGTGTGTGTGTTCGCTCTCGCAGTCGGTGCTGGACACTGGGAAGAAGCTGTCTGATGACAACACCATCGGCCAGGAAGAGATCCAGCAGAGGCTGGCTCAGTTTGTGGACCACTGGAAGGAGCTCAAAGACCTCTCTGGAGCAAGGTGAGCCCCTGCTGAGCTTAAACACACACAGATATACACACAGTAGAAATAGCTGTTTAAATGTATGACTGTGTGTTGCCCAGGGGACAGAGACTGGAGGAGTCGCTGGAGTACCAGCAGTTTGTGGCGAACGTGGAAGAGGAAGAAGCGTGGATTAATGAGAAGTTGAATCTGGTGGGGAGCGAGGACTACGGAGATACACTGGCTGCTGTGCAGGTCTGCTAAACACCACGATACATCCCAGTAGAAATGTGTTTTAACCTCAGTGATGAGTTTACTGAATGCAGAGGAAACCTCTCCTTCTCACAGGGCTTGCTGAAGAAGCATGAAGCGTTTGAGACTGACTTTACCGTGCACAGGGACAGAGTCAACGACGTGTGCACCAATGGGGAGGAGCTGATCAAGAAGGTAGAGGCTCCAGAGAAGATGCTCTGATTCAATCAGCATCTGTGGATCTGTACAGTGTGACTACAGAAACAACGTTCTCCCATGATAATCGCATGTGTTTCCAACAGAACAACCACCATGTAGACAACATCAGTGCCAAGATGTCGGCACTGAGAGGAAAAGTGTCGGAGCTAGAGAGGGCCGCCGCTCAGAGGAAGGCCAAGCTGGACGAAAACTCTGCCTTCCTGCAGTTCAACTGGAAGGCCGACGTGGTGGAGTCCTGGATCGGTACGAACACATCATCTCATTCTTAATCAAGTGGCTTCTACTGGTTCTCCAAATATGTGTATAAATCCTAACACTACTTTTAATTCACTAAAAAAGAAGGAAAGGTTTTTATTTATTTTTAGGCTTTGGGCTTCTAGAAGAGCTTCAGCCTGTTTGCCAATAATGCATCACTCCGTATGTTCAAATGTTGTTTTGTGTTCAGGAGAGAAAGAGAACAGCCTGAAGACCGATGACTACGGCAGGGACCTGTCCTCTGTGCAGACTCTGCTCACCAAGCAGGTACTGCACCCCCCCAAAGAATATTACATTTCCTCCTGTACTGTATTCCTCCTTCTGTTGACCCCCCCTCTCTGTGTGTGTGCAGGAGACCTTTGATGCTGGCCTGCAGGCCTTCCAGCAGGAGGGCATCACCAACATTACAGCGCTCAAGGACCAGCTGCTGGCTGCTCAGCACGTCCAATCAAAAGCCATCGAAGCTCGTCATGCTGCCCTCATAAAGCGCTGGAACCAGCTGCTGTCCAACTCCTCTGCCCGCAAGAAGAAGCTTCTGGAGGCTCAAGAGCACTTCAGAAAGGTAGGGGGCCAGAACAAGGATGGTGACTGAATTATTTTTTAAAAGAAAAAAAACCAGAGTTAAGATTTCTTTACACACTGTTAGAGCAAAGGACAGTAAAAGTTTTCACCCAAAAAGTGGCGGGCCATGACGTAAAGGGAAAAGTACCATCATGCTTTGCTCTAAGCATTTTACCAAACCTGATGTAATAGAAGTAAACTTGACTTTAAGGTGGACTTCTTCTCCACAGGTTGAGGACTTGTTCCTGACATTTGCCAAGAAGGCCTCAGCCTTCAACAGCTGGTTTGAGAATGCTGAGGAGGATCTGACAGACCCGGTCCGGTGCAACTCTCTGGAGGAGATCCGGGCACTGCGGGAGGCCCACGAAGCATTCCGCTCCTCGCTGAGCTCCGCACAGGCAGACTTCAACCAGCTGGCCGAGCTGGACCAGCAAATCAAAAGCTACCAGGTGGTGTCCAACCCCTACACCTGGTTCACCATGGAGGCCCTGGAGGAGACCTGGAGGAACCTGCAGAAGATCATCAAGGTCTGTACTTCAAACATTATACATGCCTACTATGTTACACACTTATGCACAGCAGTGTTGTAGTCAAGTCACTGTCTCGAGTCCAAGTCCAGGTTCAAGTCTCCAGTGTTCAAGTCTGAGTCAAGTCCAAGTCAACCTCAGGGTTTTAATGACAAAGTCGAGTCCTTTTGAGTCATCGCGAGTCCAAATGCACGAGTCCAAGTCCAAGTCAAGTCACGAGTCTCTAAATTTAGCTCACGAGTCAGACTCAAGTCCGGGCTACAACACTGATGCACAGATACAACCTGCTCTTATTTCTGTTCATTTCATACATCAATAATACTCAGCAGAGCGTAGCTGCTGACCCTACTCAGCAGAGCGTGGCCGCTGACCCTATCCTGACCTTAGGACTTTAGTTCAAAGGAACAGCAAGCCAGCGTTTTCTCTCCAGATCTGGAAATCCTCCAAATTCCGAGACTTAAACTCAGATGATCTGCAAACACTGACAAAACCTCTGATACCACAGCAGTTGTTTTTTTTTGCCAAATTCCAAGTTTCATCCACTCCTTTTCCTTTCAAACGTGACTTCAGTTCAGCTATCAATCTAATAAGGCTGTGTGGTGTTTAATAGGGAACACCTGAAATAAAACAAACACAATACTCTAGATTTCACTAGCCCAAAACAAGATGAAGCTGTGTTAATGTTTTTGTTTGCTTTTTTTTCTCCTTTTGCTGTTTCCTTTCCACTCCATTTTTGACCTCCCAATAGGTCTGTTACATTATATAAAATAGAAACATATCATAGCTGTTCCATAAAATGTGAGTGATGGCCATCTAAAGCTTGATGAGTTCCCCCCGCCACCAAACACACACACTCACCTGCCTCACTGCCTTCAGCCCTGCTCACTGCTGTGTGTGTACTGTGTTTGTGTGTGTAGGAGCGAGAGCTGGAGCTGCAGAAGGAGCAGAGGAGACAGGAGGAGAACGACAAGCTGCGTCAGGAGTTCGCTCAGCACGCAAACGCTTTCCACCAGTGGCTGCAGGAAACCAGGTACACAGCTCTAGCTGAGATACACACCCGCTCTCTCATAGAGTGAAACATTAGAGAACAGATTGCCTTTTGTTAACGTCTCCCCCTCTTGCCTCCCTCCTCTCTGACGCTGGGATTGCTGTGCCTCAGGACTTATCTTCTGGATGGGTAATTATGCCTTTTCTCTTCATCATGTGTAATGAGTGTTACATCCCATATGTGGGGGTGTGAACTGTGTATGATCTGATGAGAGTATACTTCTGTGGCTCGTAGGGTCAATCTAAATGTTCCTCTTGTTCCTCCTTTTTTCCTTTTATATCCCCCCTGTGATTTTGCTCCTTTATTTGTCTGATTTCATCTCTGGTCCCCCCCCCCCCCCCCCCCCCTCTTTGAATAGCATAGCCTATCGATGGATTATCTGCATCTATCAGTACCAATGCTGATGATCTTTCTGAAAGGTCAACCTCTAGCTCTCTTCCCTGTTTCTGACCCAGCCTCAGGGCTGTGACATCATCACTAAAAAAACATCTTACTGGGCTCTGAAGGCACTTCCTGCTGTACTAACACTCACTGAACACACACACACACACACACACACACACACACACACACACACACACACACACACACACACACACACACACACACACACACACACACACACACACACACACACACACACACACACACACACCAACCAGGCTGTCACCCTGTTTACGTTGTGTATTTCACAGATGGAGACTCTGAAAGATCGGCTTCCCCCCACTGTTCATACACACACCTTAAATATTATTTGGTCCTGTGGGGTCATTGTAGATCTAAGCATTTGTGCAGAACTTACTTCATATTCATGAACTAATGATAATGAGTGCAGTGTGTAGAGCTGCATGGTGTGGGTCACAGTAGGTCTGTGGCATGATGCAGCTCTGTGGCAGTTAAGACAGCACAGCAGCACATTTAAATGTCAGAAAGCAACAAATGCCAAATGATACACTCTAGAAGCAGCTTGTTTTATTTTCAGAAGTTAATTGTCGTCATGGTAGCAAACTAGTTTAGGTCTTTAAAGTTAATACCAACAGTGTGTCCGGCTCTGCTGCCTCTTCTCTGATGTCACTGTGTGTTGCCGGCAGGTCGTGTATGGTGGAAGAGTCTGGAACCCTGGAGTCCCAGCTGGAGGCCACCAAGGTGAGCCCCAATCACTGCTGCATGGTGTCATTCCCAGTATTCCCAGGACGTGCAGTCATGGACCAGGACTTCAGTTTGCTGGATTGGGAGCTGAGATAAAGGGTAAACCACATGTGGCACGTTTTGTTCATCTGTGTGTGTGTGTGTGTGTGTGTGTGTGTGTGTGTGTGTGCGCAGCGTAAGCACCAGGAGATCCGGGCCATGCGCAGCCAGCTGAAGAAGATCGAGGACCTGGGGGCAGCGATGGAGGAGGCGCTGATCCTGGACAACAAGTACACAGAGCACAGCACGGTGGGGCTGGCCCAGCAGTGGGACCAGCTGGACCAGCTGGGGATGAGGATGCAGCACAACCTGGAGCAGCAGATCCAGGCCAGGTACACACCCTTACCACACACTCTCCAGCTCAGTGGTGCTATGTTACTAAGTACATTTACTCTAGCACTGTACTTAAGTCCAATTTGGAGGTTTTTGTACTCCATTTAAGTATACTCATGTTATGCTACTTTATACTTTTATTGATTACACTTTGGAGTCCAATTTGTCCTTTTTTCCTCCATTATATATATATTTTTTACAAATTGAGTTGTTAGCAACTTTGCAGGTATGGATCTATAATACACAATATATATCCACCAATGAATCATTATGTATTATTATGGGTTAAGCTATTCAGCAGTATAGCCATTTAAATAATCCATGTGAGCATTTACATCAATGGATAATTAATAATTATAAAACAAAGAAATGATCTGTTTAAAGCTATTATTTTACTATTTCTAAGATGTTTTATTACTATATTTATTTAAGTAAAATATCTAGGTACTTATCCTCCTCTGCTGTTACCAAATGTAAAACAGCATCATGCTGCTGGAGCTCAAGTTCCTCCATCTTTGTTTCAGGAACACCACGGGAGTGACGGAGGAGGCTCTGAAGGAGTTCAGTATGATGTTCAAGTGAGTGACCTGACCAGGGTTCATTAGATCCAGGAACACTCTGATGAAATATGCCGTCTATGACAATATGTCTGGACCTGACAGTCTGTATCTGGTCTGATCCTCCTCCTGTTCCTCTGCAGGCACTTCGACAAGGAGAAGTCGGGCCGTCTGAACCACCAGGAGTTCAAGTCGTGTCTGCGCTCGCTGGGCTACGACCTGCCCATGGTGGAGGAGGGAGAGCCCGACCCGGAGTTTGAGGCCATACTCGACACTGTGGATCCCAACAGGTCAGGATCAGTGATGTGTGCACTACCTGTTACATGCTATACTTATTTTAATTTAAATATCGTTACTGGATGTGTCATTTGTAAATTGTAATTTGTGTAATTTCTGTTTTTATCTTTAATATTTGATGCATCCCTCTTCATTGATATGTAGCTATTTTTGGCTCTTTACTTTTGCTGTAACAATGTAAGTCTCCCCTCTGTGGGACGAGTCATTCAGATTCTAACAGAGGAATGTGTGTGTGCAGGGATGGCAACGTGTCACTGCAGGAGTACATGGCCTTCATGATCAGCCGAGAGACGGAGAACGTTAAGTCCAGTGAGGAGATAGAGAGCGCCTTCCGGGCGCTCAGCGTAGAAGCCAAACCCTACGTCACTAAAGAAGAGCTGTACCAGGTGGGATGTGTTCTGCTCTCTCTGTGGATCCGTGGGTGGGGGCTCCCTGCAGCTCTAACAGTCCCCTCTCTCTTTCAGAACCTGTCCAAGGAGCAGGCCGACTACTGCCTGTCACACATGAAGCCCTACCTGGACAGTAAGGGCCGCGAGCTGCCCACAGCCTTCGACTTCGTTGAATTCACCCGCTCGCTCTTCGTCAACTGATCCCCGCCCCCCAGGGACCGATCGGGATGCGTTTTCCCACACACTTCAACACGAACACGGCTGATACTGCATGACTGTGGCACTAGGAATACTCACTATAACAACTGTCAGTCCTCTATTTATCTGCTCTCCTTTAACTCGGTGTGCTTCTCATAGCATAGTGGATCCGTCTACATTTGAATGTGATTGTTTTTAGCTGATTTAGCTTGTGCTTTCGATGAACCTTATAGTCAAACTAATGTTGTCCGTAACACCAACAACTGCAGTGTGCTTTAATAAACGCTACTGGTTAGAACTGGAATCCTCCTCCTGTTTTTATTTCCTTTTTTGTCTTGAAGACAGTTCATATACATCAGTCCAATGCAGCGTGTTATTCTGCCACCTGATTGGCTATCTGCTCCAGCTGGATACTCTCTCGGGGGCCCTGCTCCGTCAGATCGTGGCTCAGCTGCCAGATGCCCATGCTCCCGTCTGTCCTCCCCACAGCCAGCAGGTGGGGGTTCCGATGGTTGAAGGCCAGACAGCTTGCAGCTTGGTCTGCCCCCCCATGCTCGATGATGGCTGCCGGCCTCAGGGACCTGCGGCCCAGGTCGAATATCTGCACCTCACCTGAGAGACAGACAGAGACTGGGAGCTCTGATTAACTGTTTAATCACAAGATGAATATCATCCTACATTCTACCTTTAGTCACATATACTGTAGCAGAGCAATAACAGGCTGGCTCATACTCAACTTTTATCAGAGTCTATTTCCTGATCTGATGAGTAAATCAAGTTTTGTAAACTAAGTAGATTTACTCAAGTACTGTACTTAAGTACAATTTTGAAATACTTTGTATTCTACTCCACTACTACTCAGAGGTAAATGGTGTACTTTTACTCCACTACATGTATTTAATCCCTTTAGTTACTTTTCAGATCAGGATTAATGATGGTAAATATAATCAGCCCTTAAATCAGACTTTAGTTCACCTGGAGTAAATCCAGCAGCTATCCTGCAGTATACAAAACCATTCAAACTAGCTGCACCTTTACCAGCTCTGAGAACACTTTAATGATCAATCATTATAAAACATATCAGAGATATTATTCTGAAATGGACCCATCAAACAATGAGAATACTGCCCCCCCTGTTTTGAACCTACATTAGTGTTCTGTACCTTGTCCGGTGGCTGCTGCAAACACCAGAGGTCTGGTCGGAGACCACTGCACCTGAAACACGTAGGAGTGCGAGACCCTGAGAGACAACAGCGGGGGGGCCTGCAGCAGGGAGTGGAGGTTGGCCAGGCCGTCAGTCCCTGCACTCACAAACAGGTTCCTGCAGACAGCGTACACACACACACACACACACACACACTCAGGTCAGCACTGAGTCACCACAGTATCTGTAAAACATTGATCACTTCTGACATGATGGTGTGTTTCGGGGGGGGGGGGGTGGTGGAGCTGGGACCTGTGGAAGGGGGAGCAGTGTATGGAGTGGACAGGGCCGCTGCGGTGCTTGAACAGGAAGACAGCGGGGGCCTTCAGGGTCACACTCTGGCCTTCGGAGGGCACAGCGGCGGGCTTCTGGGATGAAAAGGAGCACCTGAGCAGCAGCCCCCCCTCAGAGCCCACCAGGAACGTGTCTGGGTCCCAGGGGGACAGAGCCAGGGAGGTGATCCCCACAGTGCTGCTGCCCCGGGCCTGGGGACACAAGGAGCCCTGTTACTCTCTGCAGATCACAGGGGGGGGTTGGGAATAACTTGAAAATAATAACTCTGGGATGGTGTGAGCTTTATTCCTTCATATCTGTGCTGTGTAAAATGCCAACACTTAATTTAAACATGCATTAACCAAAGATTTATATTTATTGAAATAAATGACTTCACGTTCCCATTAACAGCAATCCTTTTATGTGCCCATTTCTTCAGTGTGAGCTAGCTATAATACGGAGGGGAGTGTCTCCTGTTGCTGCAGCTTCAAAAGAATTCTTATATTGCTGGATCTGATAGAAGCATACGTTAGTTGAACAGCTGAGTTTTTCTGACTCTGAGGCTCACCTTGAAGCTGCTGTCGCTGCTGTGTGGAAGCTGCTGTGGCACTAAGGCATAGGCAGCGCTCAGAACAAACCGGGCCTGCTCCCAGTCCACCATCCACAGCAGCACCCGTCCTGCTGAGCCCGCGCTGAGAACCCCAAACTCCCCTTTCTTCTGCAGGGGCACCCAGGCTACCTACACACACACACACACGCACGCACACACACACACACACACACACACAGATATTAATAAAAGTCATTTCCAATGGGGCCAGACTAAGATTGGTTCAAAAGACCTCATGACAAACAAACATGAAAGCGAGGATACCCGGCCTGGAGGAAGCCCGGGGTCCCCTTCTGGAGCCAGGCCCAGAAGGAGGACTTGTCAGCGAGCGTCTGGTGGCCGGGCTTGCCATGGAGCCCGGCCGGGCACAGCCCGAAAAAGCAACGTGGGCAACACCTCCGCTTCCCCGTCCCGCGGGCCCACCACCTACGGGAAACAACGATGGGGTCGGGTGCGCTGCCAGAAGGGTGGCAGTGAAAGCAGAGGGTCTCGACGGACCAGACTCGGGAGACAGAAGCTAGCTTTGGGGACGTGGAATGTCACCTCTCTGGGGGGGAACGAGCCGGAGCTTGTGCAGGAGGTGGAGCGTTACCAGTTGGATCTGGTGGGGCTCACCTCTACGCACAGCGTCGGCTCTGGAACCTTACTTCTGGATAGGGGTTGGACTCTATTCTTCTCCGGAGTTGCCCAAGGTGTGAGGCGCCGAGCGGGTGTGGGGATACTCACAAGCCCCCGGTTGAGTGCCGCTTTGTTGGAGTTTACCCCAGTGGACGAGAGGGTCGCCTCCCTACGCCTGCGGGTCATGGGGGGGAAAACTCTGACTGTTGTGTGTGCTTATGCACACACAACAGTCCTCCTTGGAGACCCTGATAGAAGTCCTGTATGGGGCTCCTGAAGGGGACTCCTTAGTCTTGCTGGGAGACTTCAACGCACACGTGGGCAATGAAGGAGACACTTGGAGGGGCGTGATTGGGAGGAACGGACCCCCTGATCTGAACCGGAGTGGTGGTTTGTTACTGGACTTCTGTGCTAGTCATGGATTGGCCATACCAAACACCATGTTCGAACATAAGGATGCTCATAAGTGTACGTGGTACCAGAGCACCCTAGGCAGAAGATCCATGATCGATTTTGTTATCGCATCATCGGACCTGAGGCCGCATGTTTTGGACACTCTGAAGAGAGGGGCGGAGTTGTCAACTGATCACCATCTGGTGGTGAGTTGGGTTGAGTGGCGGGGGAAGCCTCTGGACAGACCTGGTAAGCCCAAACGTGTAGTGCGGGTGAACTGGGAACGTCTGGAGGAGTCCCAAGTCCAGGAGGCTTTCAATTCACACCTCCGGCGGAGCTTTTCAGGCATCCCTGTGGAGGCTGGGGACATTGAACCAGAGTGGGCGGTATTCAAAGCCTCCATTGCCAAAGCTGCGGCGGGGAGCTGTGGTCTCAAAGTCTTAGGTGCCTCAAGGGGCGGTAACCCTCGAACCTCCTGGTGGACACCGGTGGTCAGGGTAGCCGTCCGACTGAAGAAGGAGGCCTTTCGGGATATGTTATCCCTGGGTACTCCTGACGCAGTTGCAAGGTATCGACGAGCCCGAAGGGCAGCAGCCTCAGCCGTGGCCGAGGCAAAGCAGCGGGTGTGGGAGAAGTTCGGAGAAGCCATGGAGAAGGACTTTCGTCGGCACCAAAGTTGTTCTGGAAAACCGTCCGACACCTCAGGAGGGGGAAGCAGGGAACCATCCAAGCTGTGTACAGTAAGGATGGGACGCTGTTGACCTCAACTGATAGTGTGTTAGGGCGGTGGAAGGAACACTTTGAGGAACTCCTGAATCCGACAACTCCGCCCTCCATGTTAGAGGCGGAGCTGGAGTAAAAAGCGTTATCAGAGGGTGTGTGCCAATTACAGAGGCATCACATTACTCAGCCTGCCCGGGAAAGTTTACTCTAAGGCAGTGGTACTCAACCTTGTCCTAATCAGGAGCCACAATCCAAAAACGCTCCTTTCCTCCCTGAAAGCATTATGCAGTTGAGAATATGGATAATAGTAATATGTTACTAAGGAATGAAAAGCATAATGTACAGTGCAATAACTGATTTATTATTTTCAATGCAACCACAAAACACACATTGCTACAGCAACAGATAACAGACAGCATGTTTACTGATCATCACAGTCCATATAACAGCAGATTATAGACAGCAGGGGTTGTCAGAAGAGTAATGTTGTACTTACTTCACACTCAATGTGAATTCTGACACTCCTTCTGCCGCACAAGTGATTTGAAGTCGGGCTCTGCGCTGGAAACGGCGATCCGAAGGGCCTCTGTTGTGTGCTGCAGACTCAATCTGTTTCGGTTGCAACAGACAGCACCCACTCTTTATCATCCAAAAAGGAAAATCGGGAAGTCTCCTCTTGGCCGACAAAGAAGGATTTCATGGGTTCAAGCAGGTCCATGAAATGTGCAAGCATACGTCCTTTAGACAGCCATCTGATCTCGGTGTGTAACACCAAATCTCCATAGTGAGTGTTAAACTCCTCACACAGCAGTTTAAAACTTAGGTGGTTTCTTGATTTAGGTGGCCCTGATATAATTAACCACTTCGATTACATTTGCCATCACTTCATTCAGACATTTGAACTTAGCAAACAAGGCTTGTTGATGCACAATACAATGGTATGAGAAAATACCCTCAGCAGCAACCCCGCCGTTTTTCAGCGTTTCTTTCAACAAAGCCACGGCTCCGTTCCTCTTACCAAGCATCGCCGGTGCGCCATCTGTTGTGAATGCTGTGATTTTTTCTGGTCCAATGTTAAACTTTTCTAATGTTTCCAGCACAGCGTTTTTTATTTCAATGCCCGTTGTTCCATTTTCCAGTGAAACCATGTCAAGCAGTTCTTCTGTAATGTCAAACTTACTGTTGATGGCTCGGATAAAGATGAGTAATTGTGGCGTGTCATTGATATCCAAGCTTTCGTCCATTGCAAGGCTGACAAACTCAGCGGATGACAGTTTGTCCTTAGGAGTATGTGTAATGTTCTCTGAAATGTTTGATGCCCTCCTAGCTACAGTAGAATCCGACAGTTGAATTTTTTTTGCCTCTCGTTCCAGGTCTTTTTTCTCAGGAAACAACGTTGAACAAGCCAGCAGTATGCAATCCTTCACCATTTCTCCATCAGTATATGGCTTCATCTGTTTCATCAGTTCATGTGTGATTTTGTAGGATGCCTCTGTCGCTCTTTCACTCGTATTAGTGTGGAATACGTTTTTTTGAGCAGTTCGGTTCTGTTTGATTCTCGCCAGCTTTTCCGCCCTCAGCTCGCCACCTTTCGGAAAGTCGGTGCTGAACTTCTGGTGTTTTGTGTCGTGATGGCGCTGCAAATTGGACCTTTTAAATTGTGAAATGACGTTGTCACAAAGCAGGCAGATGCATTTTCCCGAACCGGTGGAGACGAAGAAAAACTCGAGTTCCCAGTCCTCTTTAAATGTTCGATATTCCTCTTCATATTTTCTTTTCCTATATTCCTTTGCCATTTTTGCGTAGTGCTGTATGCTAGTTTTCCCAGTGTGACGGAGCAATTATCTCGCGCACCTGCAATCAGAGCGGGAAACCTGAAATCATTTGTGATTGGTTGTTCAGAGGGATGGGGGGGGGGGGGGCGGCTTAATAGACATGACTTGTGAGTGATAATGAAATGTTGATGAATTCTGCTGACAATGTTTTTGTTTTTCGTTTTTTAAAGATTTTTTAGATTTTTTTTTTGTGGGACTTAAAAGAGCCACAACTAGTCTTAAAGGAGCCGCGGGTTGAGTATCGCTGCTCTAAAGTGCTGGAAAAGAGGGTCCGGCCGATTGTAGAACCTCAGATTGAAGAGGAACAATGCGGTTTTCGTCCTGGTCGTGGAACGACGGACCAGCTTTTCACTCTCGCAAGGATCCTGGAGGGGGCCTGGGAGTATGCTCATCCGGTCTACATGTGCTTTGTGGATTTGGAGAAGGCGTATGACCGGGTTCCCAGGGAGATACTGTGGGAGGTGCTGCGGGAGTATGGGGTCAGGGGGTCTCTACTCAGGACCATCCAATCTCTGTACTCTCAAAGCGAGAGCTGTGTCCGGGTCCTCGGCAGCACGTCGGACCGATTTCCGGTGAGGGTTGGCCTCCGCCAGGGCTGCGCTTTGTCACCAATCCTGTTTGTGATATTCATGGACAGGATTTCGAGGCGTAGTCGTGGGGGAGGGGGTCTGCAGTTCGGTGGGCTAAGGATTGCACCACTGCTTTTTGCAGATGATGTGGTCCTAATGGCTTCATCGGTCTGTGACCTTCAGCACTCACTAGATCGGTTCGCGGCCGAGTGTGAAGTGGCTGGGATGAGGATCAGCACCTCCAAATCTGAGGCCATGGTTCTCAGTAGGAAACCGATGGACTGTCCACTACGGGTAGGGAATGAAGCCTTACTTAGTGAAGGAGTTCAAGTATCTCGGGGTCTTGTTCTCGAGTGAGGGAACAATGGGAGATGGGCCGGAGAATCGGAGCAGCGGGAGCGGTACTGCAGTCGCTTTACCGCACCACTGTGACAAAAAGAGAGCTGAGCCAGAAGGCAAAGCTCTCTGTCTACCGGGCCATCTTCGTTCCTACCCTCACCTATGGTCATGAAGGATGGGTCATGACCGAAAGAACGAGATCGCGGATACAAGCGGCCGAAATGGGATTTCTCCGCAGGGTGGCTGGCATCTCCCTTAGGGATAAGGTGAGAAGTTCAGTCATCCGGGAGGGACTCGGAGTAGAACCGCTGCTCCTTCGCGTTGAAAGGAGCCAGTTGAGGTGGTTCGGGCACCTAGTGAGGATGCAACCTGGGCGCCTCCCTAGGGAGGTGTTCCAGGCACGTCCACCTGGGAAGAGACTGAGGGGTAGACCTAGGACCAGGTGGAGGGATTATATCTCTTCGCTGGCCTGGGAGCGTATTGGAATCCCCCAGTCAGAGCTGGTTGATGTGGCCAGGGAATGGAAAGTTTGGGGCTCTCTGCTGGAGCTGTTACCTCCGCGACCCTGACGGAAAGGCGGGAGAAGATGGATGGATGGATTTCCAATGTCAGCAGTTTCAGACTGCAGCTGTGCTGAAGCCTCTCAGAACAAATATCAGGACTCTAGCCCTGTCCTCTGGTATCAAACAACAAACCTCTGGTACCAAAGATTGAGCTCACACAGTGTGTGTGCGTGTGTGTGTGTGTGTGAGTGTGAGAGTGTGTACTAACTTGATACACAGGCTCTCTGTGGCTGTCTACTGACATCCCAGTTTGGACCAGCACTGGGTCCAGAGTCCGGCTGGTGTCCCAGACCAGCACCTCTCCACTGTACAGGGCCCCTACACACACACGCACACGCACACACACACACACACACACACACACACACACACACACACACACACACACACACACACACACACACACACACACACACACACACACACACACACACACACACACACACACACACACACACACACACACACACTTTCTTTAGTTCTCATTGACGGTTCATACAACCGTGTGTTTACCCCAGGTAATTGACCAATTCAAATATGTTACACAATAAAATCAGCTCTTCGGTTATGTATCTGATGGGAGTGCATCTTGGGATAATGCTGAGTCATGATGTAAACCAATGTTCCAATTATTTCGTCACCACATGACCAAGCACAAATGCCAATAAGGACATTTCTATGAAAGTGGACATAAGTTGTGTTCCTCCCTTGCCCATGCTACACCCTCCCACATAGGTTCAGTAGCACCAGCTGTTTTTCTGTGATTTTCCTGACTACATAGCAAGCCAAAAATACACAGTTTCTGAGGCAGTGAAAACATGTAAACTATAGTGGAATAAGGAAAACCACACCATCATGATATCCAGTTGTGTACTCTGCTTTGAATTCATCTGCATCTGATCTCAGTTGGTATAAATTGTTTAGTTTTTGGACAAATAAAATCTCCTCTCTTCACCAGCTAAACATCATTTTCATAAATGAAAAAAAGACTGCATTCACACAGAACTTTTCAACACTTAGTGACCATTCTGAACATTTCACAACTAAAGCCACACAAAGTTACGCTGAGGCTAACATTCAAGCTGCCAGCTGCTCATCAGGAGCAATGATCCTGCTCACACACACTCTCACACTAATGGCTAGGAGCAGGGCCGAGGTTCTGACCACCGACTCTCAATTGGAAGAGGACTGCTTTCTCTGCTGAGCCCCATGAAGCTTTGTTGAAAGCGTGATATGTATGACAGTCTGGTTCAGACTGTGTGTACCTGCAATGAGGGCGGGCTGCTCGGGGTGGTAGCACAGAGCGGTGACGGCTGTGGGAACATCTATCACCAGATCAGCCTGTTTGGGGTTCAGGCTGCGGCGCTCCAGGTTCCACGTACACACACACGACCTCTCAGTGCTCCAGTCTCCATCGTCAATCCTGACCAACAAAAACACACACGTCAACCAAACTGAGCAACACAAATGACAACAGAAAAACACTCCTGTTTCCTGAAAGTAAGACACTCTAGTGAGATGCGAGACACACAGGTGTGTCAACAATTCAATTCAAATAGCTTTATTGGGATGAACATAATGAAACACAGCATTTCCAAAGCTTTGTACAATACGGACATGTATACATAACCATTTGAACAAAAACAAGAATAACAGTTTTCCTCTACAAGTAAAAGACTATACTTTTAAACTAGAAATGCATTAAGTAATTTTTAAAAATCATATAAAACATGAGACAAACTGTCCTCCCAGAATGCAGCTTTCTTCCATTTCCATGAGTATATATTTCTTTGTGTTTTTCAAATAATTGAGGACTTATTATATGATTTTGGGGAGAATTATTTCCAGACAGGTTTGAAGTTTTGGGTATTACGTACGTATGAGGAAGGGCTGCCCTGTTTCCACAGCAGTTCACCACACTGTGGCAGCCATGTGTTCTTATATCTGCCTGGTTCTATGGCTAGACTGTGAGCAGTCTGTATTTTGTCAACATGTGAACAACAACAATATATATCCAAATACATAAATATATAACATACCGACCGTAGGCACAGGCAATAACTGAACCTGTGCAGTTCCAGGAAACACTGGTTACATGAAGACCTCTCTCTTGTGCGCAGGGATGTTGAAGGAAATGGAGGCATGAAACCTGCAAACATGAAGAACAGGGTCATACAAAGAAGATTAACCCCACCTTGTGTCCAAAAAGACATGCTTGAAAATATTCAAAGGTAAAGTCCTCAGGAACATCAGATTCTCCTTTGGCTGGTGGGCCGTCCCCTTCCTATGAAATTAACACACATAGGGTTTGCTCAGGGCTCCTACTCACTTGCTGACTGTGATCCTCCCAGTTCACCTGGAACTCATCAAAGGCGTGACTCTTGGAATTTCTGACTAGCTCTCTAACGACAGTGTCCTCCACCCGCTGCAGGAAGTGCTCCAGGCCGGGCAGCTCCAGCCCGGCCTGGAGAGGCAGCTCCTTCTGAGGCTGTGTCTCTGTCTGGGTGGAGCAGGTGGAGGAGGACCCCGCCTGCACCTGCGCCTCAGCTCTGTGCACGGCTCGAGTCTGACAGCCTCTCTGAAATGCCAACAAAATACGATGTTAATCATAGAGTAATGTCAATAGCAACTTTTGGCCCCGCAAGTTATTACGTATAGACATTAATGTGAGTCTGATAAATTCATTTAACACATCATATTCCAGAGCCATTTTGCCTTTTACTGCCAACAAATAAAGTTTGTCTGGAGCCCCTAAACATATTTGATAACAGAGCTAATACACAGTTATACATAGTTACACTAATCATACAAATGTACTTAAAGATAAATAATTAAGAAAAAAGTCTATTGCTATTTGTACCTGTATAACAAAAGAAGCAGTGCTGTGCTGTTCTGGAAATGTCTTTCTAGATTTTCAAATGGTTTCTGCTTATTTCTCACAATATGTCAAGCATACAGGTCAGCCAGCATTGTTGGTAGTAAAAGCAAAGGATTCTATATGCAGGATTAAACTTATTCTAAGTTACTTTTATTTTCTTGGATTTATCCATATTTAGTTTTCCGTGGCCGAACTGTCGCCTCCAGGGAAGAGGGGACAGCACATCAAAGTTGACATAATATCAAAGTTTGTTTTTATTTTAGTGTGGCAGTATCATCTCAAACTTCAAGATAGAAGGTCATCCTTTGAAGAAATTCTCGAGAAAATAAAAAAAATATCCATTATTTATTTGCAATAGCCCACCCCTGGCCTAGAGTAACAAGTTGTTTTGGGGAAACCTCTTTCATGTTGTGCATGGTGGCTGAAGAAGTAACTTCCCCCTCAGACTATTTCTGAGCAACACCTGGACCTTACATGTCAGCTTGCCAATGCTAACTACTGTGAGTTCAATCTGTACATTTCTAGAATACATTAAGTTTTCAGAAAGGCATTCAACAGCCACCATGTACAGTGTGCGTGATGCTAACAGACACAGTGTGTGATAATAACAGACACAGTGTGTGAGTGATGCTAACAGACACACAGTGTGTGATAATAACAGACACAGTGTGTGATAATAACAGACACACAGTGTGAGTGATGCTAACAGACACACAGTGAGTGATGCTAACAGACACACAGTGAGTGATGCTAACAGACACACAGTGTGTGATAATAACAGACACAGTGTGAGTGATAATAACAAACACACCGTGTGCGTGATGATAACAGACACACAGTGTGAGTGATGCTAACAGACACACAGTGTGTGATAATAACAGACACACAGTGTGTGATAATAACAGACACACAGTGTGGTGATGCTAACAGACACACAGTGTGAGTGATGCTTACAGACACACAGTGTGAGTGATGCTAACAGACACACAGTGTGAGTGATTTTTACAGACACACAGTGTGAGTGATGCTAACAGACACAGTGTGTGATATTAACAGACACACAGTGTGAGTGATTCTTACAGACACAGTGTGTGTGTGATGCTAACAGACACACAGTGTGGATGACGCTAACAGACACACAGTGTGTGTGATGCTAACAGACACACAGTGGGAGTGATTTTTACAGACACACAGTGTGAGTGATGCTAACAGACACAGTGTGTGATATTAACAGACACACAGAGTGAGTGATTCTTACAGACACAGTGTGTGATGCTAACAGACACACAGTGTGGATGACGCTAACAGACACAGTGTGTGTGATGCTAACAGACACACAGTGTGAGTGATAATAACAGACACAGTGTGTGATGCTAACAGACACACAGTGTGAGTGATAATAACAGACACACAGTGTGAGTGATAATAACAGACACAGTGTGTGTGATGCTAACAGACACACAGTGTGGATGACGCTAACAGACACACAGTGTGAGTGATGCTAACAGGCACTCAGACATACCGACTCCTGCGCGGACTGCTGGGATATCCTCCACTGAGACTGCACACTCACTGAGTCCAGGGCTTCGTCCGTAAACATACTAGTGATTAGCTAAAAAACATTTAAACCATTAACATTAACTACCATATGTATGAAGTGCATGCACTCATGCCGGTAAAACAGAATAGCACTTTTCTCAACATCCGGCAGCTAAACGCTCGAGACAATTTCCACAAAACTAGCGTTACCTTGGTTACCGAGAGATTGTCGAGTCAAGAGAGAAATCCCACATCCACTTCCGCTTTTCTCCTCGAAAAAAGGTTGTCCCATATTGGCATTTTTATATGGAATAATCGACGTATTATATTTTATCTAGACATAACAAAAACATCAAGTCAACCCTTCACGATTATATATGTTCAAAACACTCCACCAAGCTGTAGTAAACTGTAAGTTTAAAATACTGTCAATAAAATAGAAAGTGTCTCTACTTCCGGTAAAGTCCCGCCTGATCAAACTTTGGTCTTCCTGAATATAAAGTCAAACATGTGAACACAAGAGTTCAGTTTATCTGTCAAAGGCTGTATTTTTAATACATTTGCATATGTCCTGTGTGTATGTATAGTAAACAAAGTTATAACATGTTCCCCTAGTCCATGTTTTTCAAGAACACACAAGGTGATCAATACTTGTGATGGTCCTATTTCTTTTTTTGATAAATTGTTTTTGTAGATTTCATTCTCCATGTACTCTCTTGTAAGGTCAGTAGTCCTGTTGTGCAGTAAGGTAAGATCTACATGTGTTATTTATACTCACCTCCACAGCCTGTTGCTATCCTGTCAACAGCATAGTGCACCTCTTAAGCATGACCTGTTTTTCCAGATATAATACTCTACAATGGAACTCTGTAGAATAACATTTATCATGTCTGAATAGATTTTGTTCTCTATACTGTATCCTACTAAACGTCGATATTTGGACAGCAACACAACCCCTGATGTCAATCTAAATTAAGCAGTTGTATGGAATATGGGGATTATTTCACAGCAACAATGAACATTGTCCATAAATGTAACAAGTTTGGTGTTTTCAACAGTTATAGCAGACTAAGGCTTGTGCTCTCTGAATATTTCTCCTTTCTTTAAATGTGTAGGCTAAACCACTGCCACATATTTACAACAAAGGTCACAATAGAGAGCCTGAAGCATCCATCATTTTTATTCACAAAATCTGAATACAGTCAAAGATTATTATCTGCTGGACCCACTGCAGACTGCAGGGACTAGAAACGGTTTAGTTTGCCAAAAGTTCATATACAACAACAACAAAACAAAAAACTAATCCAATCATGTATAATTATTTATTTTACACTTAATTTAATGTGAACAAAAGAAACACTGTAGGCTCTTCAGAGGATTCCACAGAACGCGCGTTCTCCCCCATCTCAAAATGTCAGGTTAAGCTCAAAATTAAGTCTTTAGGTTGTTTCTATAAAAAAAAAAAAATTAAAAAATGTTTATTTCAAATCATCTGCGGGTGTCTGAAAACAAGATAATTGTTTTTAACAGAAGACCCCCCCATACCTCCCAATTAAACGGAACAATGAACAAGTGTTTTACTAAGATACACGGATATCTCAGAACATTTAGAACGGCTGGAAGGAACGAGCTGGTGCTTTCAATCAGTTCCATTATAACAGTAATGCCCCTTTTCCACCAAACCGGACTCGGTTCAAGATCCGATCTTTTGTTTTTTCTGGCAATTTTCTGGTTCTAGCCTCTAGCACCCCTTGTGTTTCCACCATAGACTGTATACAGTCTATGCTTTCCACCGCTCAGAGGCCGAGTGGAGCTGCGTCATTATGTCATCGTTTGCGTCATGACGTAACCGTTTACGTGCCCTCTTATGACCGATTCACATTCACTGTCTGACTGTCACACGAGCAGCTGATGCCTAACCCCCCTCCACATAAGTGAATGTGTTTCAGTCTGAATTGACGCCGTTTGGCATCACAACGTTGTTATGAAAGTGTCTCTGGCATTAGACAGGTGATGTTAGCATAGCAAGCGAGGCTACTCTGACTGTCTTGACTGCTTTGCTATCCTATTGTGTCATAAGCCGTTTTCTACAGGCATATTTTACCGGCGTAGTTTTCCTTCTGATTTTCCTTCTGATGGCAACCTGTGTAGCCCATATATTGATTCCATCAGATAGCTGCAGTAATACAAAACAACAGGAGAACGTGTGCCTGCTCTTCACAATGATCAATAACAGAGAACGGATGGTGATTATAGTAAGGTAAAACAAACAGCATCACACTGACCTGGTTAGTGTTGCCTGGCTTTATAAAGTGTGTGTTTAGAAGTGTGTGGTCGCGTTCTTGTCACTTTGCTCAGCGCTACTGCTTGTTACAACATGTACTCGCCATGAACTGTTATTGCTCAGGTTAATCTCCCCCCTCCGAAGTAAGCGTGACGTATTGGTTCGTATTGGATCTTGCCGGGCAGCCGAGTGGGGTCAGAAAGATCTGGTTTTTCGGCGCTTAAAGCCGGCGCCGGTGCGGTGGAAACACGAAAAAACAGATCTTTATCGGCTCCAGCTCCAGCTCGGGTTGGTGGAAAAGTGGCACAAGTCACAAAAGGAAAATGCAACTTCTAACAAGCCTTTGTCTTGCCACCACTGGATATACTGTAATATACATTTATAGAAGTGGCTAAGGATGCTATGATTTAGTTATCACCGCACCATGGCTTATGTTTTATTGAACCCACAACAGAAACTGATTTTCATGTTTTACATAGAAATTGCTGTATACACCCCCCTTGGCTTTTTATCTATTTTGTTACATTACAACCTGTAATTTAAATGTTTTTAATCTGAATTGTATGTGATGGATCTGCACAAAATAATCTAAGTAATGGCATGTGCATATGTATTCACCCCCTTTGCTATGAAGCCCCTAAAAAGTTCTGTTGTCACCAATTACCTTCAGAAGTCACATAATAAGCGAAATGAAGTCCACCTGTGTGCAATCTAAGTGTCACATGATCTGTCAGTATAAATACACCTTTTCTGAAAGGCCCTACAGGCTGCAACACCACTAAGTGAGAGGCATCACACCATGAAGACCAAGGAGCTCTCCAAACAAGTCAGGGACAAAGTTATTGAGGAATACAAATCAGGGTTGGGTTATAAAAACATATCCACATCTTTGATGATCCCCCGGAGCACCATCAAATCCATAATCTTCAACTGGAAAGAACATGGGACCACAACAAACCTGCCAAGACAGGGCCGCTCACCAAAACTCACAGACCGGCCAAGGAGGGCATTAATCAGGGAGGCAACAGAGAGACCAAAGGTCACCCTGAAGGAGCTGCAGAGTTCCACAACAGAGACTGGAGTGTCTGTGCATAGGACCACAATAAGCCATACACTCCATAGAGCTGGGCTTTATGGAAGAGTGGCCAGAAAAAAACATTACTTAGTGTTAAAAATAAGAAGGCACGTTTTGAGTTTGCCAAAAGGCATGCGTTCGACATGTGTATGGCGGAAGGTGCTCTGGTCAGATGAGACTAAAATTGAACTTTTCGGCCACCAAGGGAAACACTATGTCTGGCGGAAACCCAACACATCCCATCCAATTGAGAATCTCTGGTTTGACTTGAAGACTGCTGTTCACAAGCGGAAACCATCCCACTTCAAGGAGCTGGAGAAGTTTTGCCATGAGGAATGGGCAAAAATCCCAGTGGCAAGATGTGGCAAGCTCATTGAGAATTATCAAAAGCGACTTGCGGCTGTAATTGGGACAAAAGGTGGCTCTACTAAGTACTGACATTAGGGGGTGAATAGTTCTGCACTCTGAAGTTTTCTGTTATTTTCTCCTTTTTGTTGTTTGCTTCACAATAAATAAAAAACATCACATCTTCAAAGTTGTAGGCATGTTCTGTAAATGAAATGATGCAAACACAAGCAATCCATTTTACTTCCAGGTTGTGAGGCAACAAAACATGAAAAATGCCAAGGGGGGTGAATACTTTTGCAAGCCGCTGTATTTGAAATCTACGTAGGATGACATGCAGAATGTTACAAAAAAGTTTGATCCTTTCGCAGGTCTTTGGGCGATGTAGAGAAACAATAAAGGGGGAGACTGGATGAGTAAATGACCCCTCTCCTACTTGTGTATGCATTATGCACAGGCTGTGGCTGCAGAGGAAGAGGATGGGAGGCTGACGACACGCAGGAAAAAGATGTTTTGTGTGGTATTTTTACAACCCCCCCTATACTACTCCTGTAGTCCGCTTAACGTTTTAATCATCCTCGTCCTGAAAAAAAAAAAAAAATGGATTTAAAAAATGGGGACAGGAAGTGTCAGCCAACACAGTCACAGATCACACTAAGATTCGCTCTGATTTATAGAATCCTTACCTCGCCATCTTCTCCATCCTCATCCTCATCTTCACCATCCTCTTCTTCCCCCTCGTCGATATCTTCCAGACCCTCCTCGTCATCATCATCGTCATCATCACCTTCCTCATCCTCCATGTCAGGGACCTTGGGAACAACGATCCTTTCAAGCTCGATGCCTCAGTATTAACAGTATGGATGCAGTTTGGAGCTTGGCCCTCACTGACTCTGCAGCTATGTTAAAGACTAGTAAAAACACCACTAGTTAAGGGTATTTTTAATCTGAAAGGTGTCAAATTAACAGTCCAGATTTGTTGTTTTTTGTATAACGCACTAATGATTACCTTACATTTTACCAGGAGTATTTACAATGTCATTCTTCTTGCCATCACATTTGGAGCGGGACATTTCAGCCTACCAGGTAGTATTGCAGTGGGTTGGGCCAGATGTCGTCTTTGATCACCTCTCCCAGCTCGTCGGCGCCGGCGTCAGAGTGGTCGGTGAACCAGGTGAAGAAGCTCTCGGGCTCTTCATGCTGCCGCTTCTTCCCCGCTTTGTTCGGCGTCTGGCCGCTTCGCTTCGTTAGGTCCTGAGCAGGAAACGTGTTTGGACAAGAGTGTTACATTATTAGAATAATAATAGGAGCCATTGTTACATGTGAAATGACCGAAAACATTAAGCAAGCCCAACATTGGGAGGACTAAAAGGTGAATGGTGAAGTGTAGCACCACATTGTTACTAGGGGAAATAGAATTCAGTGGACTTATTAACTCAGTTTCCCCCTCTTGGTTAATGAGGTTGTTGTAACAGATGACAGATCATGGTATTATTTTTCACATCAGATACACAATCTCAAGAAAAATGCAAACCAACCTTTCCAGCTTTCCACTTGATTTCCGTTGATTTGGAAACAGGATCTCCACTCTCGTTGACATTAAACTCTTTGGAGAGGGCTTTGTTCTCAAAGTACAGGTTTTCATCAAAATACTGCAGGAAAGAAAGCATGCCATTAGCTATGAAATGCATGACAATTCAAATCTCAAATAAAAGCTTGATGTGAAAACTCACAAAATCTATTCTATATCCAGACTTGATATCCTCGAACTCAGTGACCTCCACCCTCGACAAGTAATGAAGTGCTTCCTCGTCTTCCTCACCCAGAAGAGCTGAAACTACAGATCAGACACTGTGAGCTGCTGATCACCACACTTTCTGTGCGCTAATCAGAAACACATTCAACAGCAGAGTGGAATACATCCAGAAAGTAGCCACTGATGGGGAGATCTTAAGGTCACACACACACACACACACACACACACACACACACACACACACACACACACACACACACACACACACACACACACACACACACACACACACACACACACACACACACACACACACACACACACACACACACACACACACACACACTTTACCTTGTGGATGGTTGACAAATGTTGTGACCCAGAAGTTTGGGATTTTGGCTATGAGTTCTGATCGCTTCTGAAAGAACGGCTGGCGTAATTTGTTGTACTTCTGCTCTACTTTTAAAATTTCTTCGCTTGCCTGTTCATTCAGTCTGAGGAGAAAGAAGACAAAACTGTAAGAAAACCCTCTCCACGCAACAATATTTCTTTACTCATAAAAAAAAGAGGATAACTCACCTGTCAATTTCATTCTGTACTTCATCAATGTGTTCAATTGCTTCCTGTTGCTCTTTTTCTGAAAAGAAAAGGAAAACTATTTGAAACTTCAAGGAGGAATGTCTTGTGGACAAAAATGTTCATTTTAAGCATCTGAGCACTGGGAAAATGTCTTTATAAATGTAATACATTTACTTTATTATTTTTGCACTTTGGTTAAGTCTATCATTAATGAAAGCATTGTGGTATAAAATGGCATAAAAGTCATTATTTACATATAACGTACGTTACATAGTTACATAATATATCGTACTCAGCAAATATCTTGGTCTAATTGTAGTTAAACATATATTAACAAAATGTAAAAACAGGTTAAAATAAAATATCAGATTTTACAACTGTCAAGCATCTCGGCAAACAAAATGACAAACTACTTCACTATTTGGGAGAAATAAAAAGACATTTGGTTCAATAAAAATATAGATAGATACTTCCCAATTTTAGCCACAGAGCACAAATCCTTATCCATTTCATCTGGTCAATTGAAATGACGACTTTATTTAGCCAAAGTTTACAGAAAATGTTGCCCAGAAATGAGGACAACATTCCGGGGTTTATTGTTATAACATTTACACAACTACATACACTTCCTGCTTAAACCGCTACCTAAGCCTTTAATCAGAATGCTGGAAATTCTAGTTTCATTTTTCTCAACGTTAAGCTAAAATACCTATATTTCACTAGTGTCGAGTAGAATACATCTGAATATCATATTTTATTGAATATATTTTCCAAATAAATTCTGTTGTTTTTGGAACGCATAAAGCCCGATTTACGCCTGTGTGTGTGTAGCTTCCTGTTGCTTCTAAAGGCGGCCTGGTTTGAATGAGGGGCTTAGCGACGTCTCGATGCAAAATGTTATCTTCATCTCTCCGATGTTATCATTCTGTAATGTCCACTAATCTTCTTTACTACAATTCAACACATGTCAGCATGGATATCAACAACAGATAGAGATGTTTAAGCCTTTTGAAGGAAACCGTCGCACTTGTTTACATTTTGCTCATCTACTCCTGCACACAAAGCCAGACTCACAAGCATGGTCTGTTAACTGAACAGCTAATCACGCTGGCAGTGATCGGCCTTTCTTGACCAGTGGAAACGTGATAACCGAACGTTATTGAGATAGTTGAAGTTGCTAGTAGTGGGGCGAAAAACTCGTGCAGGAGCTCCTGCATCACAACTTTAACGTTATGAGGAGCCGCGCAGCTGCACGCGATTACATCAGTTACGTCACCTCCTTACAACAGACATGCACACAGTGTATATAAACAATTATTGCAAATTAAGCTTAAAGCAATGCAAATACAGACCTTCGTCTGAACTAGTAGCTCATGTAAGCTAATGGCTAGCTAACCTCTCACGCTGGCTACATAGTTAGCTTGTGCTATCATGCTACAGAGCTGCACGCCAGTATTTTGCCCCCAATGAGTAATGTTAAATGCAACATAATGTACATTAAGCTGTTCTTCTGTCAACATACATTATTCTAAACTACCAAACAAATTACACAAGCAAATAACAAAAGGACAATAAACAAATGAAAATGGCGTTGAACAGGATAACCGCCATTCCTTAACGTTACCAGAGGTCTCCTCCGCTCCGTCGTGATTTGAATTCTCCTTTCTGTTGACTTTCGCCGATGAGGCCGACATGGTTATCGTTTGCTGTGAGACTTTTGACCAGCTATATATTCCGGGTTGTTTATAACTCTTCTCTGAAGGATAAAAGTTACTTCCACCTTGCACAGAGTGCGTGTCTTGAAGCCTACGATAAGGAGGAATGAGCGCAGCTTCGCACGCTTGTTTCCCTCTGTGCTACTCGGTCTGTGAACACATGTGTGGTGCTCTCCTGCCCCTGGCTGGCTGGAGTGCGACACTGCAACCTGAAAGTACAGCCACTGCTTTTGTTCTCTATCCCAGTACACGTTTTTTATTGTACAAACAATTAGCAATGTTTTATTGAAACATTTTCAATTAGGTGAGATATTTACAAAAAGGATGAAAATGTTTCCACTGGGCATGATTCACTTGATTAAATGCTTTATGTTGATGTATATGACTTTGCTATGTTCACTTTATTCGCTTCAGAAAAAACTACAACAGCTGTATATATATACGTTTAAGTTTATGTATATAAACAGACAAAAAAAACCACCAACTGCAATATCCTTATACAGTGCAGGTCAAATGTCCAATTCTTGGGTTGGTTCAGGTCCTTTTGGCAAAATAAATTATTTGCAAAATGTGACAACTTTTCATTCTTATGCAATGGCTAAGAAATTAAACAGAACCAGCTCTCTTGTCATAACAACTCCATTGTCTTCTGCAGCTTCATGTTCTGTTGACAAAGGCATTTCATTTCAAGAGAAACTGATGTGTGTAGAGTGGAGACTGGTACGGCATTTGTTAATCTTAATGTACAACTGAATCTGTTCCGTTTTATGGTCACATGCATCGCTGAGGGGCGAATAATTCAATTAAATACCATTTCCTTAGCCACTCAAAGTTATGTTTACCTCAAGAGCAGACATTAATTCACTTCATGGAGCAAAAGACCAAAATACCATACAAAAACTAGACACAATTTCCAAACCCGCCCAACTAAACAAGTGTTGCTTAACACGTTTCCCTTGTTGACCCTCTGCGAGCATATGCATGTTTTCCATGTCTCAGTTGGGCACAGGCTACTATAACGCGTTATGTAAATAAACAGTTTTAATGGATTTATGAGAAGTTTTTGTCCATTTCATAAAGTCATTTTAATTGAAGTAGCTTAAGTTGAAAAGCTTCAGTTTAGTGGCTCCTTCAGTGAAAAAGTAAACATGGTATTTGTTCTTATGAATTATTGAACCTGGTCAGCTGTATGTATAAACGGGGTATGAGTGGACATCACAGTCTCCGTGAATGCATCATATGCTTACCTCGGCAGGTGCATTGAATAATCATATTTGATTGGTTCTTGTAGCTTCTCTGTCGCTATCGACAGCCAACCAATCCAGCCGCCGTCTGCTGACGTCAGTGTTGCGCCGAGCCCCATCTTAACTCAATTCAAACTTTTCCTCAGATTTGTTTCCATAATGAACAGAAGTACACTCCCGCGGAGCGCCGGGAAACAGCCTTAGCAGACGTAGAATTTCACATCTCGCTGTTAGTTTAGCCCAGCAGCTCGTGTCATTCCTTTCGGAGTACTTTCATCGATTCTCCGGCCCGAAGCAGCAGCAGGAACCTGTCCAGAGCAGACACCTGACAGCCACCATGTCAGGTCTATCACTACAGGTACATTTAATGACAGTGGTTGTTTAAATTGTCAAATTAAGTGGAGTTTTGACGGAGACATTCGCTGCCAACATTACACCAATTAATATTAACCAAGCTTGACTTCAGTTAAATAACCATAGCTGGTAGTTTGGCATACGCCGCTCTTGATTTTCCTGTTTGTCTGGATTGCCTCTCCTCATAGTTCCTCTGTCTTTGTATGATGTTGATGATGGGATGTCATTTGTCAGAAGACCGCTCTTAACTAATGGTTAAATGTAGCTTACTATTTAAAAGACTCGGTTGTATTAAAATAAAACATGGTAAGCATTAGCAACCCCTCGACATGTCTTCACCTCCCTCCAGAGGTTTGTTATCTGACACTCAGTCTCCACCTGACGTGCTTATCTCCACGCTGCTACACTCTTTGCTTTACAAGCACTTTCTGGTTTGTTTATGTTAAATAAAGATGAATTGTTGAAGAGAGTTTGAACCTATGATTTGACCCATTATTAAAATGAGTAGTTTCGGTTATTTTGTATTGGCCTATTAAAAAAAACAAAAACACTTTGAACCATCCATTGGTCACTGTGATGTACACATGTTTTTTTGGCTTTGATTGGGATATTGACACCACTTCCTAGGACAGAAAAGATGAAGTGGCTTTGATTGGGATATTGACACCACTTCCTAGGACAGAAAAGGGGAAGTGGCTTTGATTGGCAGGAGGCGTGTCCTTAACCTGAAAAGATGATACTAATAGCTAACACAGAGTCAGCCTACCTCAACACCTGTCACTTGGCTTGGCCAGTTAATAACACATGATTGTTGATCTTATAGTTAGTGGTAGTTATTTACCTTTTAAAAGTACTTATCAAGTGATATCAAATACTACTGAACTCACTGCTCCATAGTTTCAGTTTCTCCCTCTCTATAACCAGGAAACATGTGTTAAACAGCTGCCCTGCACAAATGTAATTGATATACTATTATATGTATATATGTTCCTGTTCCGGTAGTACATGTCTATATTTCTAATATATTTTAGATATGATTATATCTGCTGTTTATTGGTTTTATTTGATTATGTTTTTACTTTATTCCACCTTTTTAAATATTGAAATGCCTAAACACATTTCTGCTGTAACAAAAGATTATCCTTATGTAACCTAATTATGTTACTATGATATTGCAAGACTTAGGAATTCAATTTGGAACAGCTAGATGATTTATTGTTCACATAATTATTTTTCATGAATAGTTCATTCAAAACATAAACCACAAAAAGGAGGGAAACCTGATTCATAGTGTTCTACGTGTAAAAATGTACTATCAAGGAGTTTGTGTTAAATATGGGTTTCTCAGTATCTACAAAGAAATACAAATCAGCATTATATGATTCTGATGTGTAGGTTTTTACCAAAATGCAATGCAGGTGAACAGAGTTTCGGTTGTTCGGCTACATTATTCAAAGATTCCATTTTAAGAAAAACGGTGCTGGCACTCCAGGTCTCTTGTGTTTAAGAGTGATTTAACACAAGATTAATGAAATAAAAGTCTGTATTCTGACTAAATATAAAAAAGAACAGTTGAAAATGAGATTCTGCACCATTTGTGGCAATCAGTTTACCATTTTAATTTCTGAATTAAGTAAAAGGACAAATATGCTCTGGTTTGAGCTTTTCAAACATTAAGATGCATTGCTTTGTGTGTTTTACATGAATTTACATTAAATATCTTTGGGTTTGCCTTGTTGGGCGAGCAAATCAAAACATTTGAATATGTCTCTTTGGATTCAGAGCTGGTGATAGTTCATGTTAAACTACATGACGTTAGACTTGAAGATTTATCAGAACCAGATAGTCAGGTTAATTAATAATGAAAACGGTAAATAGTTTCAGCCCTACTCCCGTCTCAGCTGCTGATTTCACAATGCTAGTGGGTTGTTGTACTTTACATAGATCTTTTTCCACAAGGGGGGGGCATTGTGCCATTTATTGTTGCTGATGGTTGGACAGTATTACAGTCACAGCTGTGAATAGTCTTCCTGAAATACTTCGAGGAGTTTCAGCTTCATGAAGTGGTTCTATAGTGTTTCTTGGTTGCATCAACCAGGGGACACAACCTGTGTTTAGGTTCCATATCAAACGGCTGTTTTGTCAGAATAAATGTTCTGTTCACCTGAGACCTGTGATAGCTGTCCTTTGGAAGTTTCAGGTCAGTAGAGATGAGTTCTGGCCTTTGGCAGATTATCAAGATTCTAGTGTGCTTTAATATAGAAAACAGCCTACATCCCAGCTCTCCGTAGGGTTTCATTTATTGTGTTACAAAAAGTGTTTGCAGCACCTTCCTTAAACAGGAGCCTCAGATTCCTCATAATAAGAGAACATATGAATGATATATTTCAAGCTGGTTATGGAAATAAGTTATCAGGCTTTTTTTATCAACTAACATTTGTTAGAAAATATTTTCAACTTCAATTGGCTGAATTTATTTGAAAAGTGGGCTTATTCACACATGAATACTCCTTTGTAATATATGTTTAGATATATCATTTTAAGAAGTACGCTATCAGAAAAGGATACTTTTTTAATATGCTGAGGGCCAATTAAGAATAGACATCAGGCCGCATTTGGCCCCGGGCCGTAGTTCGGACACCCCTATTCTATGTGGACAGTACGTTTATTGCAAAGTGTTTGAATTCCATATGTATTTAAAATGTTTGACCCCCTTGCCAGGACTACTTCCATTTTCAAACCTCAACCTTGATTTCATTCTGAATGACAAGTGAAAGTAGAAAGTATTCTCATCTAAATGTACTTAAAGTAGCGACAGTAAAAGTAGTCATTGTTTGATTGGTCCATTTCAGAATAATATCTCTGATATGTTTTATAATTATTGATCATTAAAGTGTTCTCAGAGCTGGTAAAGGTGCAGCTAGTTTGAATGGCTTTGTATACTGCAGGGTAGCTGCTGGATTTACTGCAGGTGAACTAAAGTCTGATTTAAGGGTTGATTATATTTACCATCATTAATCCAGATCTGTAAAGTAACTACAGGGATTAAATAAATGTAGTGGAGTAAAAGTACACCATTTACATCTGAATTGAGTAGAAGTACAAAGTGGACATGGAAATACTCAGGTAAAGTACAAGTACATCAAAACTAAGTACAGTACTTGAGTAAATGTACTTAGTTACTTTACACCCTGAGAACTACACATCTATAAGGTTTGTGACAGTTGTGCTGTGTGTTTCAGAGTGGCCCCCTGCAGAGACTGGAGGAGGCGGACATTCTGGACCCAGAGTTCCAGCAGCGTTTGGAAGACGCTCGTACCTTGCTCAGGCAGGAGATCCAGCGGGAGCTGAAGATCAAGGAGGCTGCTGACAGACTGCGGCGGGCCGTCACCAACCGCAAGAGCGCCGCTGATGTGGAGGGCCAACTGAAGGCCTCCAACCGCAAGCTGGAAAGGCTCCACCTGGAACTGCAGGAGCTCAATGCCAGGTCCATGGCCACAGAGAAGGACAGCCCCACAGGTAAGGAAGCATACCATGGTGGAGTGCATGGAGATGAAGCGCCGTGGAGAGAACAGAACAGTTGTATCTCTGTTCAATGTGAAGATGTCATTATGGAAATTAACACCAACATCCCTGCTTATTTTAGTTATCTTATTCTGGTCAGTGTTGCGCACTGGTTACTCAACACTTGCCTCACTGCCTAAGGATAGTGTGCAGGTAAACAGCAGTAGGACACAGTTCACAGAAATAAGGAGTACAGAAAACTATTTCCAGTGATGTTAAGTCATTAAGTACATTTACTCTGATTAACTGTTTAATTACAAGATAAATATCATCATACATTTAGTCAAATAGCCTTTAAATAAATGTTTACTATGTGATGGATAACAGGATGTCTCCTAATCAACTTCTATCACAGAGTCTGCTTCCTGATCTGCTAATAGAATCCAGTTTTGAAAAGTAGTGTAAAGCAACTAAGTAGATTTACTCAAGTACTGTACTTTAGTACAATTTTGAGGTACTTTAGTGGTACTTTGTATTTCTAGTGCACTCTAATTCCTCAACTCAGAGGTAAATGGTGTACTTTTACTCCAGTACTTGTATTTAATCCCTTTAGTTCCTTTACAGACCTGGATTAATGATGGTAAATATAATCAGCCCTTAAATCAGACTTTAGTTCACCTGAGTAAATCCAGCAGCTACCCTGCAGTATACAAAGCCATTCAAACTAGCTGCACCTTTACCAGCTCTGAGAACACTTTAATGATCAATAATTATAAAACATATCAGAGATATTATTCTGGAATGGACCCATCAAACAATGAGAATACTGCCCCCCCTGTTTTGAACCTACATTAGTGTTCTGTACCTTGTCCGGTGGCTGCTGCAAACACCAGAGGTCTGGTCGGAGACCACTGCACCTGAAAGTACAATATACACTGCCCGGCCAAAAAAAAGGTCACCAGCCTGTGGGGGGCAGTGCTATGATCTGGGGTTGCTGCAGTTGGTCTGGTCTAGGTTCAGCAACGTGCCCAAAGAATGAGGTCAGCTGACTCCCTGAATATACTGAATGACAGGTTATTCCATCAATGGAGTTTTTCTTCCCTGATGGCACGGGCATGTTCCAAGATGACAATGCCAGGATCCACCGGGCTCAAATTGTGAACGAGTGGTTCAGGGAGCATGAGACATCATTTTCACACATGGATTGGCCCCCACAGAGTCCAGACCTGAAGCCGATTGAGAATCTTAGGGATGTGCTGGAGAAGACTTTGCACAGTGGTCTGAATCTCCCGTCATCAATACAAGATCTTGGCTAAAAATTGTTGTAAGACAGAAATAAATGTTGTGACATTGCAGAAGCTTGTGGAAACGATGCCACAGAGAATGTGAGCCGTAATCAAAGCTAAAGGCGGCCCAACAAATATTACAGTGTGTGACCTTTTTTTTTTGGCCAGGCAGTGTATAACTACTTCTATTTCTCAGCTCTCCCTGTATTTGTGTAATTAAAGGTTTGGTTTGTTAGATCACTTTGAATAGGATTTCAAAATGTCGGACTTGTCTAGGTTGATTGGCAGGTGGTAGCTGTTGCTGACAGAAAAGTCCAGCGCTACATCAGGAATGTGTGAGGGTAAAATTACTGCACCCTCTGAGTAACTTAAAGATGGTACGATCAAATAAAGTAATTTAACCCTCTCAAAAGATGAGTAATATTATTTTCGTGCAGGTTGTCTGGAAGAGGAATACAACCCATCCACAGACACCTGTCAGTGGGAGGACGTCAGCTCCCCCGCCGCCAGTCGAGTCAGAACCCTGAAGAAACAGCTCACCATGGAGACCAAAGTCAAACAGGGCGCTGAGAACATGATCCACACTTACACCAACAGCTCCGTCAAGGTACAGGACAATATTTGCCACATTTAAACACAGATGTATCAGGAGGTTTGGGTGGGGCAGGTCCGACTCACTCGCGTTGTGAAGAAGAGGTGCAGGGCGTCTGTAAGTCTGATGCGCCTAATCGTATCACAACCTCTCCTTCTACCATGTGGATGTGTAGCTCTGTCATATGCCTTAGTTAAAAAAACTGACCAAAAGAGACATAAGGCAAGGCAGGTTTATATAGCAGCAAGTCAATTCAAAGTGCTTTACAAAAATGAATGTATCTTTTAATGAAGATTAATCTTATCGCCATTAAAAAGCAAAGATGATCAAATAAACATAACACAAGCTGATATAGAATAACACAGGTATAAAACACATTAATTAAAGTTACAGTGCAGTGCAAGTTTGTTCCAGAAATTTGGAGCATAGTAACTGAACGCTGCTTCTCCAGGTTTAGTTCTGACTCGAAAGCAGACCCATCCCAGAGGACCGGAGAGTTCTGGATGGTTTATGATTCAGCAGGAGATCAGAATAAACCTTTCAGTGCTTTATAAACCAGCAGCAGTATGAAGTCTCTGACAGCCAGAGTAAAGACCTCAGAACTGGACTGATCCACTCTCTCAGTGTTAGTGAGGACCCAGCAGCAGCGTTCTGAATCAGCTGCAGCTTTCTAATGGATTTCTTAGTGAGACCTGTGAAGACACTGTGACAGTAGTCCAGTTTACTGAAGATGAAGCATGGACAAGTTTTGTAGTTCCTCCTGTGACATCAGTCCTTTAATCCTAGATATGTTATTCAGGTGATAGTAGGCGGACTTTGGGATTGTTTAAATGTGACCATGACTACACCTAGATATCTGGCGAGGACTAACGCTAAATATAGCCAAGTTCATGGAGCTACCAGCCGGTTCATCCCATAAGCCATCTCCATCTTGTACCAGACCTCAAGCCTGCCTGGTTCTATACTACAAGCACTATGCTACTTTATGTGTGCCACTGCAGAAAATGGACTGATCAACATTTCATATCCAGGAGTTGACCCCGCTGACTATCAGTGAAACTATTTTAGAAGATTGTACCACCTCCTCTGGTGTCTGTATCACCATGTGTGTGTGTTGGACCTCATGCATTAAGTTGTTGTCGTTCTCCAGGACAGGAAGATGGTGAGTACAGCGCAGCAGATGTTACAGGACAGCCGCACCAAGATCGAGCTGCTGCGCATGCAGATTGTCAAAGTCAGCCAAGCCAGAGAGGGGGTGGAGGGCCTCGGTAAATCTGACCACACACACTACACATCCTGTTTTGGCCTCAACCAGCACACAATATAAAACACCAGATTCTAAAGTTAACCTAAAATACTCAGGTCAGCCTGTGGAGATGGTGGGTGCTCTGGAGCTGCGGCTGGCTGAACTCCTGCACCACATGAAGATTGAATCAGCCGTAGCAGAAGGAGCCAAGAACGTGGTGAAGCAGCTGAGTGGACGCAAGGTCCCGGACCGCCGCGTGCTGGCAGAGGTAGGTACCAGCTGGATCCTTGATGTTCTGCTTCTTTCTTTAACCTTTTATTTACAGACTATGATACAAGTAATAATAATAAAACGTCACTACAGTATGTGGTGTTTCAATACTGCTACCTTTGGGCATCAGAGCCAAGCTTAGCAGCAAGACAGCGACAAAAAAACAAAAGGTCAAAGGCAGAGAAAACAAGTGCGTTAAAAAAAAAAGATGTCAGGCTGCACTCTGAGGGGTGTCTCATAAAGGTCACTCAGAAAAGCAAGGTTTATTTTGCAAAGTCTTGAATCAACCTTACACACAAAAAATATGTAAAACTGTGATGTTAGTGAACAAAGAGCAGCAAATAATAAATATTACTGCTGGAAACAAAATAGAAGTCAAGCAGCAGTGTGCTCTGGTGATTGCTGCTGAACTATAACGCAGTTTTTAATTATTTTATCATCTATTAGGTCATTGTGAGAAATTGAAATTCTCTTTATGTCATGACGGCGGAAAATGTATGTTCAAGATGCTACATGGCATTAAAAAACTCTCTGATCACAAAGGAACCCAGACAGGTAACGGCAGTACATGTGAATCAGAGTCCCCACTAATGCTCATGAGGAATCTAAATGAAGGAGATGGGGCGTGGCTGAACTCCTCAGGCTGTTGTGTGTCCCTCAGGCCTCGGCACGGATGCAGGAGTCCTCTCAGAAGGTGGATCTGTTGAGGCTGTCTCTGGAAAGGCGCCTGAGTGAGCTTCCTGACGATCATCCACGGCGCGCAGTCATCAGAGAGGAACTGGAGATGAGAACCTCACCTTCCTACGAAACACCGAAGAAACTCTCCAAAGCTCAGTCCTCCTCCTCTTCATCTTTCTTCAAACCGGCCAGTCTTACAGGTGAATACTAATATTTTCCAATGTATATATACGTAATAGTGTATATTTAGCCCCAGTTCATTTATTTGAGAAGTTATGTTTCACATACATTTTAGATAAAAACAAAGTAAGCTTATGTATTTGTTTTTCTTTTGTCCCAGCCATCATCTTACTTATCTAAACCAACACCTATGCAGTGATAGATCACTCAACAATATACAAATGTCATAAATCCTATCATATCAGTGATTTCCATACACTTCTCCAGAACAAATAGTTGACATTGTGTTACTCTTACTGTGCTTAACTACAGTTTTATGCTATTTGTTCTTGACTTGATCTGTAGGATTCTGTAGGATTACAGTAGAACTTTCACAGATTCCCATTGCTTTGTTGTACTGGTACTTACCACTGAGTAAATTCCAGACAATTATTTTAAAATGATTTGATAATTGTGACTCTTTCCCCACAGGGCGTTTGGAGGTGTGCTTGATGGGCTGCCAGGACCTGTTGGAGTGTGTTCCGGGCCGGGGTCGTGTGACCAGCGCCTCCTCCTCCTCTGGGAGCCTCTCAGAGGGGAAGTCTGTGAAGGCGAGGGGCGGCCTCTCCGGACGCAGTGCCAACGGCAAAACAACAAAGACTGAGGAGCTGTCCTGTAAGTCAACCTGCAGCTCACACCTTTAGGTCCTTATGTTTAATTGTATTTGGTGTCCGTGTTAGCCTATTCATGGATTGTATGAGATCCTGCAGGTGGAATCTGGATCTGTGTGGTACAAAACACATACAGGGAACGAAATAAGTATTTGATCCCCTGCCGATTTGCTAAGTTTGCTCACTTACAAAGAAATTAAAAGTCTATACTTTTTATGGTAGGTTTATTTTAACAGTGAGAGACAGAACATCACAAAGACAATCCAGAAATTTAGGTATAAAAAAAAGATATAAATGAACGTGCGTTTCATTGGGGGAAATAAGTATTTGATCCCCTTGCAACCAACAAGGATTCTGGCTCCCAAGGACCGGTTAAAGAAGTCCCCCGCTTTAAGAAAGTACTCCTGATATCAACTCTTTACCTGGATAAAAGACACCTGTCCACAGCCAATGAATCGGATTACAACCGTTTAAGTTGTTTGTAAGTGGGAAACTTACAAAATCGGCAGGGGATCAAACACTTATTTCCCTCACAGGTTGTACGCAGATGTATACAATTTTTTTTGCATATATTTATAATAACCTAGCAAACACATAAAAAACAACATACTAATACATGTTATTTATAAAGCACTTTATCAGGTGCTCAAAGACGGTTTACAGAGGTAAAAAAATAAGATCAAAAGTCCAATTTAAAATTGAGCAACAGCACAATGACACGGCATCAATCACACATTAAAAGTCTGAAAAGGTGAGAGGAAATGAAACAATGTGTGCCTATAACAAGTCTTACGAATCCTGTGACACGTGGCTGAAGTTCTCTGTTAATAATTCACTGAAACTGAAATGATAAAAATGTAACTGCTATAGATATACCTAACTGCAATCGACAGATATAGATATTGAGGGGCAGGGGCTTTAAAAGCAAAAAATGATGCTGCTCACCCAGCTTAATTATGGAATTGTGTGTTGTGTGTCTGTCAGCGGAGATCAGTGCTGTGCTGAAAGTGGACAACAGCATCGTGGGGCGCTCACAGTGGAGGCCTCTGGGTAAAGAGGCGTGGGGCCAGAGCTTCAGCATCGAACTGGAGAGGGTCAGTGGCACACACTCGCAGACACACTCACACACAACTGATCTAAAGCTAACGCCACAGACCTGCTTATAAAACATGAACGAAGTCACTGTCCCTTGACTGTAACGCAGCTGTTTACTATAAGTACATTTTTAATGGTATATTTTAAATGAAAGAAAGTGTTGGTCACATGTTGCTAGCTCAATATATCGTTTAGAATTGCATCTGTGGACTACCCTGCTTCATCCATCCATTTTTATAATGCAGCACAATGCTCATTGCACCAACTTGTAAAATACCTGCAGAGTCAATTCAGTTACATTATTTTGTGTAATGTAATCAACAGTTAACCATGATCAGCCTGCTAAAAAAAAAAACAGTGATTCCAGCGTCTTGCTGTCCTCTCTTCAGGATAGCCGCTGCAGTTTGTGTTAAACTCACCGTGTCGCTCACACTCTGGGTCAAATAGTTTATTGCAAAATGTCATCTGAATGTTCCCTATTGGTGAACATCTGTTAACAGCAGAACAATAACACAGAGCTGTCACTGAGTCTCTGCTAATCCTCTGACATTTGATCTAATCTGGCTTTACCCTAACACCCCCCATCCCTGCTTAAAAGTCATGTTTAGATATTGCCTTGAACATCCCATTCTCTCCGTCCATCAGTCAGCCCTCACAGAGTCTGAGGAGGAAAGCTACGGTCCATTGCCTATTGATGTTAAGTGATTCACTTATCAACCATGCTCTATAAAATAAACTTGCCTGAGTATGAGCCTGGTACCTGTCATTAAGTAAAAACCTTGATGTGTACAGTGTGTGGATGACAGCTGTTCTGTGAGTGTGTGTGTGTAGTCCAGGGAGCTGGAGATCGCTGTGTTCTGGAGAGACTGGCGTGCGCTGAGCGGGGTGAAGTTCCTGCGGCTGGAGGACTTCCTGGATAATCAGAGACATGGCATGTGCCTGCAGCTGGAGCCTCAGGGCCTGCTCTTTATTGAGGTTAAGATTTTACACCGTTTATCTCCTCCTGTCACGTCTGCATGTCTCTATCATCAAACTGCTCTTACACACTCACTGGACACACACTAATAAAAAACCACTTAGCACACTGTGCTTCTCACAGCTACATTTCTCATTCCAGATTAAAGTGTGGCTTCTCATGTTATTACTGATAAATTTCACTATACAGTGTTTCATTTTACATTCTGTTCTTGTTTATCTTATTCTATTTACATTTTTATAGACCCCTGCATTTACTCAGTCACTTACAACATTCTCTGCATGATTTCACTTATTGCTTTATTTATTTCTGACATGTATATAGTTTACTTTACCACTTTCAAATCTCACCTGTAAACATATCTATTCAGACAAGCCTACTCCCTTTAATTCAATTTCTCCTTGTACACTGTTTTGTTTTGTATTACGTATTTTTAACTGCTTGCTCTTATGGATTATGGATTGATTGTTTGTCAATTTTATTTTTTGTTTTGTTTGATTTTGTACGGTGACCTTGAGTGTTTAGAAAGGAGCCCATAAATAAAATGAATTATTAATGCATTACTGCACATTGGTCCTAGAACATAATCTTGCACTTTAATTGCACTTTATTCTACTCTATTTGTTCTTGCACTATTTTGATTGTTTTATGTCTTATATAGGTTGATTCTGCATTGTTGGAGGAGCTCGGGACTTAAGACTTTGTACAGTAGCTAAACTGTAGCTACTATGACTATAAAGCCTTTGAATCTTAAAAAGTGAAAAGTTCTAATCATGTCCCTATAAACTGCATATTATCATGTTTTCTATTATTTGAGCAACCAGCCTAGGATTAATAGGTGTGATTTAAAATACATGTCACAACTACACAAATATCCACGTTGCATCCGTCCCAAATAAAAATCCTAACTCTCTTCATTTCCAGGTGACGTTTATCAATCCTGTCATTGAGCGGCGCTCCAAACTCCAGAGGCAGAGGAGAATCTTCCCAAAAGAGAAAGGTAGCCACATGTTCACATCACGTCTTCAAATATTAATGTTTTACTTTCGCTTGTTGAAGAAGCCATTGTTCAGTCTTTAGACTGATCTAGTTTACTGTTAACATTATGAGAAGACAAACAAATATAATCGGACAGTTTTCTTGAGATATTTGTTCTCATTATTTAGTTTTAGTTTTCAGTGCTTGATTTTAAATCCTTTGATTATACAGTTCTGATCACTCTTTTTGTCTTCAGGGAAGGACTTCCTGCGTGCTGCCCAGATGAACATGAACTTTGCCACATGGGGCCGTTTGATGATGAGCATCCTACCCCCCTGCAGCTCCCTGGAGCCCATGAGCCCTCCATTAGCTGGCCCTCACACTGGCCCCCCATCAGCAAACACTTCCCCGGCACGGTAAGACTCTGTGAGCCAGAAACATCTCTCTGACACAGCTGGGACAGCGCTTTCACTCAAGTGTGCAATTATTGTCTCTGCTCAGCTTTCCACTGGGGGGGAGGGTTGAGGGTAGCTCTCTGACCTGCAGTCAGAGTAGGAGATCAAGACAAATATATAAACTTGATTATTTACTTCTAAGCAATCCGCTGCTTAAAGAAGTTATATTGCCTTTCCTGTTTTTTGAGTAATCAATGCTTAAAATGATTCTTGTTTGTTTCACTGAACATACACCGTCACCGAAAGAAGTCTTCAAACACTTTTTCTCCTTTCTTGGACATTAAAATCGAGATCTAAAATCTGTCATAAAACCAGCGCATAACTTATTTTTTATATACAGAGAAAATATAAATCTGTACATCTATGAAAAAAGATAAGAGGACATGATTAATGAGTGAAAAAAAGCAAAGAACATACATTTTTCAAACTCTAGATAAAAAGTGACAGCAGTGAAACAACAGATTGAAAGTAGATGATAGGGACAGTAAGAAGTGTAGTCTCCTCATGAAGCAGGCAGAGGATGATTATGCTATGCTTTGAGACTGTAACTCAGGTTTGAGTAAAGACAGAATCTGTTGACTGTGTTGGTTACTTTGAGTTGATACATGTATATCAATATAGTTCATGCTGTTTGATGCTTTTAAAGACATACGTTGCACTCTGTGTTTTCTTTTGGACTTTTGACAAGCTGACCTGCCACATACTGAACTGTAAAAAGATTTGGTTGTTAATTTATTCACATCACTAATGCTTGAAGAAATGAATATGAAAATAAAAGTGTATCACTGCAGGTAAACGACGAATTAAGAGCAGCATTAAAGTGAAGACCGTGTGAAACCTCTCCCTCTTGTTTCAGAGATCCTGCTGTGCTGGGTCTAAATTTCCCTCAGGGACAACAGAGCCCATCTCCCAATCGCACAAGAAAGCACACTAAAGACTCTCCAGTGGTGAACACTTCTACATTATTGTTATAATTGCCAGTAAAATGAGGGATTAATAGCAGAGAATATCTTTGTGTGATATACAGGATAGGTTTGTCCTGTTTCTCTCTTGGAATAAATGTTTTTATTTAGTTTTCATGTGTTTCTTTACTTCTGTTCTCTGACAGTGTCCTAGTGAGAACAAGAGCCCAAAGCCCAGGAGGAATCCCTCAATTCACCCCCCCCCAAAGTAAGTCCTACTGTAAAATAATATATACCCCCCGAACTGTGGCCTTTCTCCTTGCTAAGCATGACACCATTAAAATTGTTGCCATAAATCCCTTTTTATTTATGGTATGGTGGCAGAGGATTATTAGAGAATGATAACAATGGGTGAGGAGTTCTTCATTCCGGGCTCTTTTGTGCTCTCTTGCAGCATGGACCAAGGACTTCACATGCGAGACTTCAACTGCATCTCCGTCCTGGGGAGAGGTCACTTTGGTAAGGTATGCATCTCCTCTCACTTGTTCTACCTTTAGAAGGGTCCGGACCAGAGATCTGAGTCAGGGAAAAATAAAGGTAAAAGCTGTCAATCTCATCTTCCCCAGTCCGAGTCCGCCCAGAAACCCCCACCCCTCTCTCCCTCAGCCCCCGCCTGTACTCTGTGAGGTTAGAAATGTCTAAGATATGAACGTTGAGTGTCATTAATATCACTCTGTATGTTGTACCTGATGAAAGGTGCTGCTGGCAGAGTATAGGAAGTCCGGCAAACTGTGCGCCATCAAAGCCCTGAAAAAAGGAGACATCGTGACCCGGGACGAAGTGGACAGGTGAGCATTTCCTCAACATGAAATGTTACTTATAATGAAAGTGTCAATGCAGCTGGTAACCTTTCTAAAGTACTGCCAGAAAGCTGCTCATGAGCTCTGTTCACTCTGCTGTGAGCTGTCCATGTGAAAGAGACAGAACCTGATCAGAACCATGCACAAAGTACTTCTTATGATATTAAAGCACGATCAAAGGATTGTTTATAGATGTCTTTTTAACTATAACTAGTATTTCCAACATTCTCATTATTATAGAGTATTTTCTTTACTTTTCGAAGTTTAAAAAGTTTAAATGAAATGTAATACTGTTACTAAAAGCAAAGCCTGATGAGGTCCATCTGGCTGAAGTGTTGCATTTACAATGATGTGAGCTAATTAACAGTATGAGTGTGAGTGTGTGTTTGTGGCATACCATCCCTGTGTTAAACCCAGATTGAAAAGCTCTGAGCAGCTAAGAGATTATATGAACCTAAAGTACATCTTTATTGCATTCCGTCTTGTAAACTGGAAAGCCACAGAAGGATCCTGTTGGAACGCATTTTGCCAGTGGGTTGATGGTCAGTGGTCTGCCTGCTGACAGGTCTTAATATTTATCTGTTACCAAGGTGATCGACCCCCATAAAAAAGGATTTGGCTTTGTGAAAACCAAGATCAGCCCAAGGATAGCTGGATAACCCAGTACTGTCACCCCAGAGAACTTAACCAACCACATAAAGTAATCCAACTCAAACAATAATTCAGAATCCTTTCTTGCATTGAAAACGTTGTTCTTTAACCGGCATCTCAATCAATAATGAAGACATTAAACAGATAATACATATACAAGAAGTCTGCTTTAAAGTAATGCATGTCTCCATGCTTTAATGTCCAGAAAGCTCTTTATAGTTCTCATACTGCCTGTGCTGCAGCAGCTCTTTTCACCCTCTGGGTACTTTTCACTTCTCTTATTTGTCATTTCCTCAGTCCTCGGTCTCACCGGAAGTTGATTTGTGTGCGCCATCTTAAGGAGCTCGCCCCGCCCCCTTACTGTGTATCCGTCACTGATTGGACGCTGCAGCGCATGCGCTGATCTGATGCTTCTTAACCTGAGAGCAGTTTAAACTAAGGGACATTAAACTCAAGGGAATCACTCCTCAGTTTATACCAGAGGTGGGACCAAGTCATTGTTTTGCAAGTCACAAGTTAGTCTCAAGTCTTTGCTTTTAAGTCCCGAGTCAAGACAAGCAAGTCTCAAGTCAAGTCCCAAGTCCTACCATTTGAGTTTCAAGTCCTTTCGAGTCCTTTTAACAACGGAGAAATAATATTTACACAAATCATGTATGCTTTTAAGATCTGTATATATTTATCAAACCAAGAACATTGTTCAAACACATTTGAAACGAACAAAGGCAAATGTAATTTCCACAGAAAGTGCTGACATTGTATTTCCATTGCTTATTGCACTATAACTGTCTCAAAAGAAGTGTGTGTGTGTGTGTGTGTGTGTGTGTGTGTGTGTGTGTGTGTGTGTGTGTGTGTGTGTGTGTGTGTGTGTGTGTGTGTGTGTGTGTGTGTGTGTGTGTGTGTGTGTGTGTGTGTGTGTGTGTGTGTGTGTGTGTGTGTGTGTGTGTGTGTGTGTGTGTGTGTGTGTGTCATGAACAGAGTTGTGCTTTTCTATGTCAGGGCCCTCTGCTGCATTGCATTTGCAAAAGATCAAATTGGCCAAAAGTCTGTCAGTCATTTGTGCACGATGGGGACGTAGTATGATGCCACCATGGCTGAAAACTGGCTCCACTGGAGCACTAGAGGCAGGCACTGCCAAGACTCTGGTGGCCACTCGGAAGAGTGAAGGAAGAGACTTCATGTTCAGTGCCCAGAACAAAAGGGCCTTCTGTCCTTCGGCTGTGTCTAGGTAGTGACTTAGCTGTAGTGCTGGAGTGGTCCCAACATCCTTCTTCTGCCTCTTATGGTATGCAGCAAACAGCCCTTCTCCTTGTCCAAGGTCCTCTTGCTCTTCTTCTTCAACCAGAGGCACAGGTTGCTCAGTCTCTGCAGCATCTTGCAGGATCAATTCTGGAAAAACATTTAACAGCAGAAACAAAAGTGCCCTTATTACCATTGGCTGCATTGAAGTCAATAATATTTACCTTTAACTTGTTGTGCCAACTCTGCCTTGATGTCACGATTGACCAGTACATGGTGCTCCACCCACAGCAGAGAAAAGGAGAACTGCCTTTACTTCCCTCAGTGTTGAGTTCCATCTTGTGTTGACTGCAGCAGGGATGCCTTTCTGTTCCCCAAATTCACTATCAAACACATCTTTGAATGTTGTGCTTGTGTGCAGCAATGAGCTAAGTTTTGATAACTTTGAAAGAGAAGGACATGCCCCTTTTGTTTCTTTCAAACCGTCTCCCACCACCAGCTGCATACCTGCAAACTCAGAAGGGCTGAAAAAGGTGACAAACTAAACCGTTGTAGGGGGGTCTGGGGGCATACCCCCCAGCCAAATTTAGCTATTTTAACATGTAAATTAAGCATTCTGGTGTACTCCCATAAGAGAATAAAGGGAAAAGACAACCTTTTCTTATGGTAAAAATGGCACATTTATTGACCCGTAAACTGGTGAAAAGCATTCAGGACAGGTCAATAGTAAATCCCATTGGCCAAATTTGGCAACATATCAACATATTATTTTCATTTTTTCATCCTTTTGGCCTGGACAAGCCTTTCAAGGGTCCGTTTTCGCTGCTTGGCAATGTGCCTCTTTCGGGCCACACTATCGTTCTCCACCACCTCTGCCCTATTACTAGCAGCACTGGTAGATGGCTGGCAGCCAAACTCAACCCTCCTTTCCCTGATTACAAGCTGATTTTCCTGTCGTTGGGCTTTGTCCCTAGTTCCAGCTGCACTAATGTTAGAACACAACCTCCTATCTACCTCCCCAAACTTCAAATCATCCCTTCTGAACATTTCCACCCCAGTCTGGTTCCTGGTCTGCAAAGTGTATTTAACAGTCTGCACAGCACTGAGGGTGGAGATCTTCATTGACGTTGATCGTTGATCAATGATGGTCCCCATGACACTGAAGGAAGACTCAACCAGGGCACCATGGAAAATTGAGAGGGCAGCCTTGACTGCCTGACACAGTGCAGGGTACTTCCCTGTATTGAAGACGACGGCCCACCACTTGACAACATCCTCTCCATGCTGAAAACTGGGAAGCGCCTGGTCAACATTGAAACGCAGAATTTCTTGGTCTGTGTCAGCATCTGGTGGCAGCAGGTGACCCATCATATGTATGAGCTTCCTCAAGTTGACCATGGTTAGGGAGTGCCCTCTCACAATTGGGTCCACAGCTGACAAACATTGCAGAGTTTCACTCTGCAAAGGCAGCTTCTTTTGCAGGTATTTCGCACAGGTTTTGTATGCCTGGGACACTTGCTGCAGGAATGGCTTCAGCAGCTGAAACAGATCAATACTTATAGTAGGTGGAATTATATGGAAAAATGTTACACCTTATTGGGCACCCCTCCCTTCTAAAATGGAGATACACCATACTGAGTATCGACCAATTTATTAATCATTCATTTTTATGTACTCACAGGATGTTGTGGATGTTCTGATCTGAATCTACTAGCCTCCCGTCCCACATACATCTCCCTCAAAGGTAGCAGCTTGTCGTCAAGTTCAAGAGTAGCCAGGGATTTGGGCATCAGTTTTAGGTGTTCAGATTTGACAAAACAGGCCAGGAAGTTCATGAAAACTTGCAGCTGTTTGTCATGCAGTGTATGGACAAGTGTCTGTCTGCCCTATAAAGAAATTAACATTCTGGTTCAATGCACAAATAAGCACACAAGGAATGCATGCCAGTTATATCTCAGGAATCCATGAAGTTAAGTATTAGGATTCACTGGGATCACTTTGCTATGAAAAAGCATCAACATAATAAGGAACTGCAGATACCCTGTGCTCAAAGAAAATATCATGAATTATTAGACTTTGGGTTGGCATAATTTATTTTTCTAGACCCAGGTCCTATCATAATCCAATTCTCAATACTCTTTTTGAAGAACCTAATGATAAATGAAACATTCAATGTTCAACTCACCTGGAAAACCATGACATATTCCTTCAGTATTGACAGCACTCCTGTGTAAACACTGAGGTGCAGCTCAGTTATGGTTGCTTCATGCCACAACTTCCGAATCACCCTCTTCTTCCGGTCTTTTCCCAGCTGCGTCATTGCTGGAAAAATCAAAAGGCATAATAAGGTTCTGTACAAAACCTAACAATCATAAGGTTACCATAGTGCAGGTAGGCAATCACAGAACCAAGGAGAAACAACTGCGATAAGTTACCTTTTTTTCTGAGGTCCTCGTGACAGTACCGAATCTGTTTCTGCGCTTTTTCGTTCATGTTGAAATTGGCAAATACCTGCTCCAGGGGGTCCTTGTAGAGGGCCTTGTCTTCCTTGTCCATGAAGCCATAGTAGAGAACTTTGCATGCAGGGAGAAGCCTCTGAGTGCTAATGGCAACATCATAAGCCGATAGCCAGCGATGCATAACAAACCTTTTGGGAACTGTACTAGGAATTCCCATGAACTCGCATATCTCATTGAGGTACGCCAACTGAGAAAACAGAGAACGAGCACATCATTTCCCCCCACCCAAAGGGCTTAAGAAAGATACATACATAAAATGACAGTAGGCGAGGTGTGAAAAAAATGTTAAGAATGCAGATTAGAACGTATGCCTTTAGATCTAGAATACACATCTAGAAAATGCACTCTCCCAACAGGTAAGTATAGCAACATACTGTATATGCATAATGTAAAGATGAAATTAGTTTAGTGTAGAGGAAAGCATTGCAGTAATTTTTGCATCAAAAATGTAATGTTATTAACCAACCTGGTCTGTGGCCCATTGATGATCAGAATGTAGATCACTGAACAGCTTCTCAAGATGACTACTGAAAGGAACTGTAAAAACCTTTGCAGCGTTGTGAATGTGGTGACAACTGTCACCATCAACATCGAGAAGGTTTGGGCAGTGGTCTTTGCGAACTCTTGCTTCCAACCCCATCTTACAGCCTCGCATTACACCACAGGAGTCCATTAGCATACTCACAAGATTGGACCATGGGATGTTGTTATCCTTAAAAAACTTGACCAGCAACTGCTCAAGCTTGACAGCATTAACCTTAAATACCTCCAAAGAGCCTAGGTGTTCCACATCAACAGTGTTCCTGTCTGGGTTGAAGTAGCTTGCCAGGATGGAAAGCACTTTCTTATCACCGTTGGCAGTACTCTCATCGAGGTTGATGGAAAATGGATACTTCCGTGTATGGGTGAAAATCCTCTCAGAAAAAGTAAACCCCAATCCATGCACCATTTTATAGGCTGCTGATGTGCGTGACAGCTTCAGCCGACTCAGAGCTACTTTGTCTTTTGCCAGCTCTTGGGCCAGGTTCACCATCACCGGTGTAAAAGAAAAAGGAAGGGAATGCTCGGCCATAGTAGCGAGAACCATTGCCTAGACAAAGAAAGCATTATTAGATTTTTATCAGTACAACTTTTGCTAATACCCTGCCCTGCCATTTATTCTAACCCTGTGACCATGGCTTTGGCTAGTATTCATAAATTGCCATTGCTACTGTAAAGCTGTTAGTGTTAGCCCAATTTAATCTAAACTATATCTAAACTGACTCACACCATGTACAATTTGTCCTGGTAATGTAGCCTACTCCTATGACATTAGCCTACTATGAAAAAAGTGAATAGATATGATTTTGTTTTTTTACGTAGTAAACTACAAGCCTATTTAATCTATACACACCTCTGCATTTGCAACACGCTGGAATATAGGTACAGGCACCCTAACTCGATCCCTCATTGCTTCAGGTCCATTGGAAGCACTTTGAGGTAGAACACTGGCTGTTGTTAGGATTGTGCACACTTTTTGCCGGTGCACCTCTGTTTGGCAGTGTGTCATTAGAGCATGGGAGCCCTTTTTGCCATAATTTATTTCCTTAGCGCAAAGGCTGCACTTGGAATAGCCCGCTTTGTCGATTTTTTAAAAATACTGTGACAGCGGGAAGCTGTACTGCTGTCCCTTCACCTTCGTTTTCACCTCCAGCTTTAGCCAAGCCCAGCTCCATCTGCACTTCAGCCCTGATTCAAGCTGTGCTACATGGCGTCCTGCTCATTAAGCTCTCTCATTCTTTTTATATCATACATTTTATATTAAGGCTAAGCCCAACTGCATCCGTCCAGGTTTAATGAGCCGCCAGAGTTGGTGTTTCCATTACTGCTAGCTACTAGGGGTGCAACGGATCAAAAAAACTCACGGATCGGATCATTTTTCAGATCAGCAAAATTTGTTTAAAAAAAATAGACAAGACAAATAAACATACTCCAAACTTTTCGTAGCTACTAAAAAATTGATGAATGCGAAACCGAAATAATTGATCCGAACGGATCACGGATCAATGATGATCCGTTGCACCACTACTAGCTAATCACTAAACCACACAGATGTGTATTTATTCATTACATGTTCGTTTTCATCCCTCTCATATCTGACCACAATGACATAGCCGCCAGTAATATCAGTAACAGGACGGATGCTGTGGAGATCAGCCTTCACAAACGCATTCTGTTCGCATTGAACGAGGTGACGTAGAACGGGTCTAGCTAGGCTAACTTTTACACAATTCACTGAGGTTAGCTAGCAACCTAACAAGCTGATAAGCTGAAGCATGTTAATACACTTTATTTGGCTCAAATAATTTGACTTCAGCAACGTTAAAATGATACAGCATACAATGTTTTTGCCAGATTAGCTGCTACTAGACTTACCTCAAAACTTGTATCTGTAATTGTCCAGAAGAACCACTCGCTGACGACTGAGCACTCCACTCCAAGAGGGACCGATGGGTAAAAGCGCGCTGTGGTTTATCTTGCTTATGATTGGTCGGTGGTCGTGGAACGCGAGTCATTTGAACAAAGATTTTATTTATTGTGAACATAGCAAACTTGTTTCTTGCTCATTATACAGTCGGTTATACAGTCTGTGGTTGGTCGGTCAGTCGTCGGTCAGACCCCCCCCCCTAAAAAAAAACTCTTCGGATCTACACGATTCACAACAATGACATATTTTGAGTTGAAAACGGCGAATTTCGCCGAAAGGTGACTAGTTTGCAGGTATGACCAGCTGAAGAGTATGCGCAAAACACTGCAGGCGCTGTTTCTTTGCCGTAGCAGTATCTACCGTTTGCTGTTCTTCCAGGGTTAAGTCACACCAGAGATCAGGGTCATCAAGATGACCTCCGTCATCATTCTCTTGTTCACTGGGGAAGCACACAGTGAATGCCTTTCACATGTTAGCAGCATTGTCACTAATAATGTAGTCCAATTTATCTTTGATGTTGTATTCATCGCATATTGACTCAAATTGGTCACAGATTCGTTCAGCTGTGTGTGAGCCTTTGAAGCGATTGCAGGCCAAGAGATTTGTATGTAGCTGTATCCTCTCTTTAGCTGTCTCTTTGGACAGTGACACCAAGGAATCCCCATATCTTTTGGTCAGACCAAATGTCCACAGTGACTGAAACATGCTCAGTGTTGCTCAGTTGAGTTTTTAATCTTGAACGTCTCTCCCCAGCGAGGCTCTCTGTTTTTGATGTCAATGTTCTGCGACACACTGGGCTGTACTTACTGTCAATTACTGTCAGAAAGTGCCGAAAACTCTTGTGTTCCACAATAGACAGGGGAAGGTTGCAATCATAATCAAGTCGGACAGTATTGCGTTACTGATAGCCTTCTGCTGTGGATGAATCATGCTGTAATGCGCTACACGACTGTCCAAGAATTGTGAGATTGAAGACTGTTGTGGTTCATCTATGATGCTTCTACTCATCTGGTATTCTTCACATCTGTAACAGGTAAGCATATAAAACAGATGTCAGAGAGTCCCTTATAGCCACACATAAATTGCATTTGAAACTATCTCCTCATATATCAATGCTAACATTGTGTTAATATTTATTTTTGTATTATTATGAATTGTATTGTATACCCTAAGATTGTGTTTGTTTTAACATTACATTGATAAAATGCATTTCCATTTTCAGTGCACTATATTAATTTATATTTTTTATATTAATGAACCCACAGGAGATACCGTTTAGCGTGTTCGTAAGCCAACACGTTTACAGTCCCATTGATATGTAGCTAGCTAGCAATTAGCCGATGAGCTAGTGTTGGCTTTCATTCAAAACTTACCGTTCTTTGTGCAACTTCAAATGTCGAACGAAGTTGGAAGTTGTCGCATCTCCGTCTGTTACCTTCGTCCCGCATGTTTTACAGACTGCAGTTCTTTTTTTGTTGACCACCTCAACGTTTTTAAATCCAAACGAAACTACCCGTGGTATCATTGTTGCCTAGTTGGCGCCTTATAGTTTGTTCCGCCTCATTGGTTGTCCAGTACTTTGATTGGTTGGATGCTGTCAGATCAAAACAACGTGGATCTAATTTGATTGGATGTCATGCCACACACACGTTACGCACATAGGTGTGGTGCGTAACTGGTGGTGGTGTTTGTGTGTGCGAATGAAACGGGGACAGAGCTGACTGCTGTCAGACGATCGAGCTGTACCGGCGTCATCACAAACGGACGTCGCTTCACGTGACACTCCGAGGAAAGGACGTCCCATTGCTCTTAAAACTAATTTCCTTGCTTCTTCTCTCTTAGCGTAGTTTCCTTTTTCTCTCCGTGCATCCCTGGTGGGAGGGACTAATGCACAAGAAAAATATGGAAGTGAGGGATGCAGGGATGCAAGTCAAGAGAAGTTCCCTCTGTCTGGAACCAGAGCCCAGTCTTTGTATTTACAAAGTATTTACAGACCATTTACATGCACAGAAAGCTATAGAGCACACTACAGGAAAGGGAACACCCAAAACTGATAAAAGGGCCTCTTTAAATGATAATAAATAAATGATTGATACAGAGATTTGCCTTAATAACCAGCTCTTAATAACTGGACTGTTTGGCACTAACCTGTGTGTGTTCAGCCTGATGTGTGAGAAGAGGATCTTTGAGGTGATCAACACCTCGCAGCACCCATTCCTGGTGAACCTGTTCGGCTGCTTCCAGACTGCAGAGCACGTGTGCTTCGTCATGGCCTACTCCCCCGGAGGAGACCTGATGACACACATCCACACCAGCATCTTCACGGAGAAGCAGGCGCGGTGAGCACACACTCCTTTCAGGGCCTAAAGCCTGAATACAGGACGCTGCTTACACTAATCACTGTCTCTTTAGGTTTTACTCTTCCTGTGTGCTACTCGGCCTGGAGTTCCTACACCAAAACAAGATAGTTTACAGGTGAGTCCCTCTCTTCAGAACACCTCTACGTGGTTCCTAGCTGCACCTCGGAAGCATGTTGCATAAGTGTGTGTGTGTGTGTCCATCAGGGATCTGAAGCTGGATAACCTGCTGATGGATGCAGATGGTTTTGTCAGGATAGCAGACTATGGCTTGTGCAAAGAAGGTGAGAAATGTATTATTAAAAGTCCAACTCCTACTCTTTTGTAAACGTTTCTCCTAGTATTGCTCATAACTTGTGTGTGTGTGTGTGTGTGTGTGTGTGCGCAGGTATGGGCCACGGGGATCGCACCACAACATTTTGCGGCACACCAGAGTTTCTGGCCCCAGAGGTTCTGACAGAAAACAACTACACCCGCAGTGTGGACTGGTGGGGGCTGGGGGTCCTTGTCTATGAGATGCTGGTGGGGGAGGTCAGTACAGACATCTCCAAAAAATCTCCAAACTGAAGGAGGCGGTGCAAAGCAGAACACTGTTCAGGGAGCACCTCTGTGGAAATGTGATAATTGAAAACAATACAGTCACCCATGACGTCCTTTAAGGAGATATGCTCAGCAGACAGTGACACATTTACACATCCAGCAGGTACAGGTCCCTGTCTTAGTTAGTTGGTTAGTTAATTATTCCATAAATATTATGTATACCCAGTAATCAAATAATCTCAACCCAGCTTGTGGAGAATCTTCAAGAGAACTTCCTTCAGGTCAGACCTGTTTGCACACAGCGCATAACAACAGATATAATAATTCAAGGGACTCAAGGAGGCCAAATAGGTATTAGAATCACAATGAAATAATAGTTATCCTTCTTGGTAAAGTAAAGGAAGAAATTGGACAAAATGAATTAATATAATAACAACAAAAAAGCCAAATTGCAGGTCGAACCACAACTAAATGGTGAAAATGGATTCAGAAATCATGAGTTCTGAAGTGTGGACACTGGAATGGATGAAGGAGGGATCTCTTTGCGGACATAATTATTTTAATGTGTTAATGAACAGGGATTATTGTTTTCAGACGGACTGGTAAGATGTGACCCTCTCCTTAAATATGCTGCAAAGTTTGTTAAGATCTGTAGACGGCTCTTAAACGTGTGTCCTGTGTTCAGCTCAGGTACAGACACAGTAACTCAGGTGATTCGCCACTCCATCACGGTCTGCTGCTCTCTGTTCCCTCAGTCTCCTTTCCCTGGTGACGATGAGGAGGAAGTGTTCGACAGCATCGTCAACGACGACGTGATCTTCCCCCGCTTCCTTTCCCCTGACGCTGTGTCCCTCATAAAGAAGGTTGGCTTCCTGTCACATGGATCTGAATTCTCTCCAGATTTCTCCTGATCTGAGCGCTGTGTGCACTGACTCCTCTCTCTGTGTTCCAGCTGCTGCAGAAAACTCCTGAGATGAGACTTGGAGGGGGAGAGGGAGACGCCTCTGAGATCAAAAGACACAAGTTCTTTCAGGTGAGGATTCAGGAGCTGCTGACCTCCTCACACTGAAACTCCTTCTCCTCTTCCTCACAAAACATGTCTCTGGGCAGCTGCTCTTCAGCGCTCCAACTCGAGACCAACAGCTGTCTCCAGTTTCAAGCAGAAAGAGTTTTTATGAGAAAAATATTGCACTAAGTTAGTTAGGTTGTCATCAGATCACATGGTAATGGTAATGTTTCCATTAGCACTCCACAACACCAGCACTCCTGATAGAACTAAAAGCTCTGAGAGAAGTTGAAAAGGCACGTTAATTAAAGCTGAAGTCAAATTGCAAGTGAAAGAAATCCATCAGGGTGACTTCCCATGTGTTAACTGAAGAGGATGTCAGCTGTGTTTCTGCTAAAGCGAGCAGTAGGAGTGAAAACAGAGGAATTGCCAGAGTGCCAGAAGCAATTCAATGATCATGTCATCCTGAGTGTGAGCATACTGTGAAAAATAATCAATAATAGATGAATCTCAGTCAAAAGATAACCTTAAGGCCGTCGTATAGCTCAGTGGGTAGAGCAGGCGGCCATTTACTGGGGTTTGATCCCCATGCGGTGGACCCAGGTTCGAATACGGCCTGAGTCCCTTTGCCGTGCGTCTTCCCCTCTGTCTCCCCGTTTCTGAACTGCACTATATTAAAAGGCACTGGTTGCCCCAAAAATTCTTTAAAAAAATAAAATAAAATAAGATAACCTTAATGTGCCATTCCTCCATTGACCAAACCTTTCACTGCTGCCTTTTATTTGGTAAAGCAGTCACAGATGACAGAAAGTAGGTGTTGATGGTTCCTGTCAGCTGACTGTGTGTCTGTGAACAGGGGATGGACTGGAGCGCCCTACTGGCCAAGAAGCTGAAGCCTCCCTTCCTGCCGGTCATCAGAGCGCTGAAGGACGTCAGTAACTTCGACGAGGAGTTCACTCGCCTCAAGCCCATCCTCACCCCCCCACAAACCCCCTGCGTCCTCACTGCCGAGCAGCAGGACATCTTCACTGACTTTGACTTCTCTTTCATGAGTTGACCGAAGACAGTGTGCCGCCACTTGTTTACAACAACTTTTACTGGCCAAGAAGTTCTTTGGATTCTTCGGAAGCTGAGAAACGACATGCCGCTTCCTGTCCGCACAGCTCCAGGTCCGTCAGCAGCTCCATCCTGCTCACAGGCTGCAGGACTCACTCTTTTTCGAACCTGCTGAGCTGGATTTCATGATACAGCAATTTATTCTAACATGTTTTGTCTCTGCCAAATTCCTTTTTGAACTGATCGTGCTGACTATTCTTCTATCATGCAGCGGTGGATCAGAAGGCTGAGCATTACCAGTTCACACTGCATGGAATCAGTGCACTTTTTTTACAATTGGACATTTCTCCAGCCCTCTCATCCAAAGTACTTTATATTTGTGATCTTAATGAAGAGACTTGTCCCTAAAGGCAAAAGCATTACATCAATTGACCTTCTGCTGTGGAATAGAAGAATCAAATGTCCATCTGTTGTTAACCTCATGTTGGGATGTAAAATACTGAAAATAGCACAACTGTCATTTAAGTTCTTTCCTAGATTTCTCCGTTGATACAACTGTCTTGTTATTTTTAAATAATACTATCATAATGAAAATGTTTATACAGGAGCAAACCAGCCTATATGTAAAGTGTGAACAACATGAAGGGAATATAAATGAATAAATGTCTGCTGGAAAACTCTTCATTAACCATTTATTCTTCCATGTGTAGATAGTCATTTCAAAGTAATAAAAACATTGCATTACAGTATTGCATATAATTCAGAAGTACACAACATGGATTAAATGTTACTTCATATAAACCAGAGCTGTGAGTCCAAATGGAGGTAATGCTTTTATCCAACACTACTGCTGTACATTGAACCCAGCATCACACTATTGCTGTCTGACAGGTTACTATTGCACGAGGAATACACAGTGTGTCGCTTACAGCTCTCTGCTCCACACTCATTAGTCCATTAAAATAGCCATATAAAAATCTCAAGACATATTCTCGTTCAAAATAATTTGAAAATGATATACAATATAAAATAGCTTGAAATGCTGTCCATTGAAAGTCACCCTGTACATCATGGATTAAATGCTGGGAACGATACACCACAGATTAACTAGCTGCACTTCAAACAAACGGGTTTAAAAAAAGATAGAAAGAACAGGTTTTCTTTTGAAGTGAGTGGACCCTGTAAAACCTCTGTGCAGAATAAAAACGACTCAGCAAAAAAGCAATGCATCACATAAAACAAGAACAAAGAAGATAACCACAATAAAGCAAACATACAAAATGTATTCTGCAGCGTGATGATAAGGATGAGTGCACAGATACAAATCTGGATTGTCTTCACATGCACCTAAAACAAGTATATATTAATCATATGTTTATGCAATGTTGGACGTGCATTAAAAGTAAAAAATGATTAACAGTCCATGAGTCTTGTTTACAGTGTGTCAGAAAAATCACATGTACCCGTGTTTTAGAGGAGTATGCAGGAGCGAGGGGGGGTGGTGGTGGATGTGGGAAATAAACAGCAAGCATGAGTCAGCAGAAGCAGTCAGGTCCCTGTCTCTGTGGACATGGTACTGTATACTTGAACAGTTGTAAACAATTGTTAAATAAAGTCTGTAGTGCTGGTGACCTGTTTCAGCCTCCTGGGGAGATGAGGGGAACAGGAAATGTGCAACACTGCAGTGATTGTCACTGGGGGTGAACAGAGAGCATAGAAGGTAAACTGCACAAACAGTCTAGCTGCCAGCACTGAGAACCCCGGAATGTTGAGACCCCAAAGTTTTAGGATAGAAAAGTATCGTACAGGTCCATTTCTGGATCTTCATTTGAAGATAAAAAAATGGCAGTAATAATAATATAATAATAATAATAGTACATTTTATTTATAGAGCGCTTGTCTAAAAACTCAGACACTTTACAGAGGTACAATTTATCAAAACATAATTCAAACCACACACTTGATATATTTAAAACACAACATTCATTAACAGTTTAAAAGCAGTTTTGAAAAGGTGAGTTTTGATTTGAGATTCAAACATGGTGAGGTAGGGGCGGTCATGGATGTTTTTGGGGAGTGAGTTCCAGAGGGAGGGGGCATAAACAGAGAAGGCTCTGTCCCCTCAGGTCCGGAGTTTGGTCCTGGGAGGAAGTGGTTTGCGTCTGACGAGCGGAGGCTGCGGGAAGGAGTGTGGTGCTGGAGCAGGTCTGTGAGGTAGGAGCTCCTGGTGATGGAGGGCTTTATCCAGAAAGTGGCCATATGTGTACTCTCACTGGACGGATTTGAATGCCATGGGTACTGTGCAACCATACGATATATAGGGAGCACAAGACGAACATTATTATCTCTACTGTGGGCATTTTTGTTTTCAAATAAATAGGCAGTCTGTCCAATCCAAATCCCCAAAACTTTAAAAACCAGCCCACCGAGAGCACAAATATGACCACTCTGTTTAAAACTGCCATTGTTGATCCTGAAAATGTCAGAAGTGGATGCAGCATCTTCAATAACCCGCAAAACCACTCCAAAAGTCTCCAAATCAACAGCCTATGCAGGTTAGCATCCAGCAGTTTCTATGTGCTGGGGACCCGTACTATATATTTTTAACATAACACTTTGGGGACTCAAAGAGCTGGCAGACAGGAAGGAGGAGTTCATATCCCAGAGCTGCAGTTCCTGTCGGATCCCAAAACCCCAAAGTAGTTCTGTGTGTTGATGCTCGTCATGTGCTCCTACACCTGGTCGCTGCCCTCCCTGAAGTACACCTGCTCCCACACCACAGTCCCCCACACGCAGAAGAAGCCCCACAGGTTGTGGAAGGTGCCGCGGTCGAAGGGGTTCTCGTCGGCGCCGCAGTGCTTCAGGTAGGAGATGCGGTGGCGCGACATGAACTCCCAGGTGGTGGTGTTTAGAGAAACCAGGTAGAGGTGAGAGCCGAGCAGCAGCAGCACCACGAGCGACAGCAGGGCCAGCAGCACGGCCACCTGCCAGCAGAACGCCGTCCGATCGCAGCCACTGCTGCCAGCTGGGGGCTGCGCTGAAGCCCGTCCTGAGGACACAACAGAGAGGGGCTGAGTCCACTGTACCCCCAAAATGATACAGGACCGTGTTTGTCAACCTTTTGTGCGCTGAGGTACATTTTTAAAATCCTGCGGCACACCAACAACCAAAAAAAGTAACAAAATGAAACAGTTGACCCTACTATACATGTTTTAAAGGTTCCCTATTATGCAAAATGCGCTTTTTGCTGTCTTTTATACATAAATATGTGTCCCCAGTGTGTAAGGGGCCTCAATCGGCAGTATGGAGGATGGTGTGAGGGTGTTGTGCTCACCAGGCGATGTGCACCCCCCACAGCAGCACCAGCAGCTGCACAGCCAGGTAGAGCACAAACCAGCGGTGGTTCCTCTCCCCCACACAGTTTTCGATCCAGGGGCAGTGGTGGTCGTAGCGGCGCACGCAGTGCTGGCACGTCTGGCAGTGCTTCGACCTCATCGGCTGCTGCTCGGAGTGAAGTTCATTGTGTTCAGAGCAAACAGCATTATTTTAATGAAATGAACAAACATTCGTGGCACTTTGATGCAGGCGTTAGGTTTAGCTGTTAGTCTGTTTGTTCTGTGAGTAAACCCTGCTGTTGTGATGAGACTGCTGGGGCTGCAGACAGCTAACATGATGGCTCTGCCTCACAGTTCTTCTAGTGTTAGGAAAACTGCCACGAAGAGCTCCTCTAACAGAGAGCAGTAGAATCATATCCAGAGATCTGTTCAAAGGTCAGGAATCAATATCTCAGTGTGAGGAGAGGAAACGCTGCAAAAGGCAACAAAAAAACACTGTGCTATCTGAGCTACTCAAAAAGCACCTGGATTATCCTTAGCTGGAATATTTAAATCAGATATAGACTTTGTTCTGCCCTTGTACCTGAGGTATATTTTTTGTATGTGTTTTTGTCATTCTTCATGATGCAGGCTGGGGACTGGTGCAGGATACACAGTAAACATGTTGTTGATCCCATAGAGCCATAAGATTTGTATTAATTATTCATTATATTTGACACAGATTGTGTGGTTAAAGTGTCTAAAATATAAAAGTTAGTGGATTTTCTCAAATGTCTTTCAATTCTGTCAAAGTGTTTGTGGCTCTAAATGTTATATAGGTGAGTTTGGAACAATGACCTCTACATAGGAAGGCATTGAATCTCAGATCAGTTTGTTTTCTCGTGTGTGTCTGTATTTAAAGACCTGTCAATCATTTGAGACTAATACCAGGTTCAAATCTTTAAATTTCAGGCTGGATCGTGGGTTGTGTTTTTAGTAGCTTGAATGTTACAGGTTAGAGACTTCGTACAGGCGTATCATCAAAATAATAAGGCATAACTGCTGCACTGTGTCATGTGATGCTCTGTGTTCAGGAGGAAGTACAGCTGTGAAACTGTGCTGCCTAGCAACACCTCTGTCATTCTATACCACTCATGTTAAAGTACTGTAGAACCTCAAGTGTCACGTTTCACCCGGAGAGCTCCACGACACATGCCAAATAACGGACACCATTTCTACAGGCTGCAGTCCCACGGAAACAGCTCTTAGATTAAAATGACTCTACTTCTTCAGATGCTCTCCCCAGATCTCCCTCTGTTTGCCCTTTCACACACATCATCCAGCTCCATAAATGAACAACCGAGCAATGAAAGCCAACACCTCTGAGATGTGGTCGAAAGCCCCAGAAAAGGAAAAGTGGCCCTTCAGTTTAAATGATAAGTATACAGTATATTTGATTATATGATATATTGACCAGAAATTCATTTATCTTGAAAGTTGCAGTTTAAATCACTCAAATGAATACTTAACTACCAAAATGAGCATTTGTAAATGAATAACTCACTCCATGTTAAATAGAATTTGACATGCATGCCTCAAAGAATCAAAACATTCTTGATCATTTGAAGTAAAGGGGGACTTGTGGAATGACTTGAGTATTTGCAAAGACATTTCTGCATAACCAGTCCTATCAATGGGCAGTCTGAGGTTTTAATGTATGTGTTTGGGAAGAAGCAGGAATTCAACTGGATAAATGAGACATAGATTATTCTTTTTGTTGTTTTCAGTGTGTAAACAGATATTGGATATAGGTGTGCTTTTGTTTAAAATACCCACAGTTTATTTCAATTGAGAATATTCTTGATTCTTTATTCACCTTTGAGGCAAAAAGCAGTTTTCTGTAAGAGTGAGTAATTGATATACAAATAATGTGGGGGAAGTATTATAATAAAACCATAAATGTATCAGCATATAGAAGGGTTCTGATCCTGAGAGAACAGTACCTGCAGCAGACAGTGTCCACAGCGCCGCTGCCTCATGGACTTGGTGGTGGGGGGGATCATGTCCTGCTGCTCCTCAGTCACTCCCAGTGTGAACTGCCACAACACACGAGAAAACCGTTTCAGTTCGAGCATTTATCATGACTTATGATAAAAAAGCGCGCCTTAATATAATTCAGACTCAATGGGAATGATAATTTTTTTAACTAATTATTTATTATCATTAAAAAATATATTAAAATGATCATGGTGTGAATATTTAAAGAGAATCTGAACTTGATTTGATGTTATAGTCAGTAGAATACCAGCTGTAGTCAGGCTCTCTGCAGCTGCACCATACTTCATTCAGATATTTCCACATATTTTGCCTTTACCAAATATTACACCTACTGCTATTTGGGCATAGCATCTGTACACATTACAACTATTTTAATATTTTTAATTAAATGTTCAGCCATGGTTGCAATGATTAAGAAAATTTACAAATGCCCCTAAAAATGTGTCCCTATCAAACCTTATTTTAACCAGACACATCTTCTGTCTGCCCTTACACTTTATCATCCTCATATTCCCAGTCTAACCATCACAGCTGCTTCTCTCACTGTTTATACGGAGACTTGTGATGTTGGAGATACATTTTAGGGTCATAAAGCACCTGCAGGTCTCTGTCCTCAGACAGGATGAAGCCGGGGTCCATGAGGGAAACAGCGAAGTAGAGCAGCACAGAGCCCAGCACCAGCAGCACGAACAGCACCGGCTGGAACAGCTGCCCCGTCTCCTCCTGCTTCCTCAGCTCTGAACACACACACACACACACACACACACACACACACACACACACACACACACACACACACACACACACACACACACACACACACACAGAGAACAGCTGTCATCCACACACTGTACACATCAAGGTTTTTACTTAATGACAGGTACCAGGCTCATACTCAGGCAAGTTTATTTGATAGAGCATGGTTGATAAGTGAATCACTTAACATCAATAGGCAATGGACCGTAGCTTTCCTCCTCAGACTCACATCAGGAACGTTAAATATGTCATAGTTATCATTTAGTCGGTTATTCCACACAATATTACATTGAGCCTGCAGCTACACATGCTGCAGAGCTTCAGTGACAGGCTTACCTGTATCATGCAGGAAGAGTATCAAGGTGATGACCCATGTCAGAACCACATGAGCTGTCCTCACCAGGAACCCTGAGCCGAACACATTTTTGAACATGGTGCTAGCATGTTAGAGCCTCCATATCTCTCTGCAGAGGGACTTGAGAGTTCGGACAGGACCGTCAGTGTGTAGCGTCACTAGAATTAGCTAATGGCACAATGATAGCCATGGCGTTAACATCGTCAACCAGCTAACGATGTTTACGTTCCTGCAACATCAGCGCGTCCTGTCACGGAGCTAGCGGTAATGTCGCTAACTGCTAATGGCTGCACTGCGACCGCCGGCGGGGCTAACCCGTTTTGTTCCAAGTGAGCCAAACACTGCATTAAATAAATACGTCGAAAAACATTATTTTTGCATTTTCGCTCTGATGCATTTGTGTTTTGTTGTTGTCCCCTGTTCAGTCGCAGCTGTGATTGGCTAGAGACGGTCACGAGACAGTCCAGGATAGGGTGGCCGGAGGGACAGAAAGCTAGGAGTGCGCATGATGAGCAGCCTCCTGCAGCCTCTCACACTGTGTACAGAACACATTTACAGCCTGTGTGGCCTACTGTGTTCTTGGTGAGCTCAAGCATGAAAGCACACTGGTAAGCGGGAATAGTGAGAATAAATGGTTGATGGATAAAACACAACAGATACAACTATTATTATCTGAATATTGGATGTATTATGAAGCTGCTTCTAAACGTATTATCCTCCACTATCCTCTAAGGAGGCAACATATCTTTACACACTTCAAAGCTGATACGGTGCATTATTTTGCATTACTTTCATTTTATTTCATAATGAAATTGTTGATTTTCTCGCTATTGTGACTCAGCATACAGTAACTGTGCAATCATTACAACAACAACAACAACAACAACTCCATCATTACAGTAACAACTCTCTCAAAACTGTTTTCATTCGTATCCTGAAACAGTTTGAAAATCAACTTTGGTCCTTGAAATACTTATTGAAGAGATATAGGATGTATTATTTCGAAAATACTTTTAGAAACATGTCAAACAAAAATTCATTGCTGGTCCCTTATTTTGTCCTATTTGTTTCAAATCATGATATGTAGCTGTTCCAAAACAAAGAGAGAATGACATGACATACATGACAGCTTGATTTCACATACAGTTCAAAAATGTATTCAAACTATTGTGCATTCCTGGGCTGTATCCATCCACAGCTATCTTCTCCATCCTTTGGTCCAGCTCACTGATCTCTGCTCCTGTCACACAGTTCTTTATTTTCCCCGGGATGTTACTGAGCCTGCAGCTCTTTGGCCTTTTCTTCATCCAGAATGAGCGGAGTTTGCAGTGTCCTCCCTTTCAGCATCTCCAGGCCCTGAGGGCGGAGGGAGACGGAGGGTAAACCACACCACTGTATTCAGACTTAACACTGAGGGGGACAGCACAACGCACAAACTACCACTTATTTCAAATGTAAAACAATTTTTCAAGGAAATCATCTCTTGTAACGGCAGCTTAACTCTCTTCCACATGTTTCATGTTTTCAGGGAGCTGTGGGCAGGTTCATGTTCTCACCTCTCCAAAGTAGGAGACAAGCGGTGAGATCTCACACTGCACTGGAGCACTGTCCCCTGCTGATGCACTATGGGAAAAAAACATGTTTAGGATGCATGGATGGATACAGCTTTTCCCAGTTTATCTAGATCTATATTATCAAGCACATATGCACATAGCACTTAACAACTTTACATTTATTTAATTGAGTTTAGGATTTGTGTGCTTCATTTCTTAGAGGTATGTGATCTCTTCAAAGCCCGTTACAGCAATAACATATCATTTCCTGTGAAACTAAACAGCACACTGCATACATTCAGTTGCTTATCTTTATTTTAAACTACCCAAAGATTTGTAATCCAACTAAATCCTTCACTTATGAAACTGTATTTCTTAGTTAAAGCCACAATGTGTAAAATGACACCATGACCAGATGACCACTAAGTTAGGAATCAGATCGGGGGGTGGACGACGAGGGGAAAATTAACAAATTAGACTTCAGTTTTTTGGATGAACAAACGTTTTGACCGGTTTCCCATGCCACTGAATCTACATCCTAGTGATCTTGTCATCACATGTAGCTTTCTATGAAGGCATGGCTTTATTGTTGGTCCTAAAGCACATTTGATTGAAGAAAATGCATAAATATGTGCTTGATAGTAAAAGTGTAACAAATAAATGCATGCAAATCTTTATGCTAAGCTAAGCTAAGCGTCTTCCGGCTCCACCTTTATATTTAGTGTACAGACCTCAGAATCTATCTTCAATCTACTAGCTGGCCTAAAATGTCTAATAATCTATAGTATATAGTATCTATCTCTACTATAGAGATCTACTATCAATGTACTCCACTATCTCAGAGTAGACATATTGTCATCTTTCATTTTATTTTCTACCCCTTAGCTTTTCCTGCTAGGCAAGTGAAATGCCTGCTGTAAAGGAAGGTGTAACTATGGTTAGAGTTAAAGTGCAGGGTGCATCATGAACCTGGCTGCAGGAAGGGTGTTCCCATGCTCATCACACAGAGCGGCTCCTGCAGCGGTGGCCCAGCGGCAGTGCTGAGTCAGCAGAGAGTTCCGGGCCGTGGTGGGGGTGTCTGTAGCGGCTCCGTCTGCGTTCTTCAGAGGGGAAAACTCATCCTCCCTCACAACCTCAAACGCAACAAAGTTCCTTCCAAAAGATAGACAGAATATATTTAAAATGGACTGTACAGACACTGTTTTATGATTTAATGCTACTTCATGAAGAGAGAGATGATAACAGCTAAAGACCAAATATAGTAGATAAAAAAATTACCTTGAGAATGGAAAGACGTCAAACACAAATTTCTCCATCTTTATGCCATTAGGTTTGGTGGGTTTGACCTGGTTGCCACATGAGTCCACATAGGGCACTTTCTTCAATGCGACATGCTGTTTCAGTTGGCCTTCAAATGTCCTGTCGGATGAAAGAACCTTAGTAAGTGAAGAGCATTTACTTTATAGGATGTAACAACAGGGTTTATATCGGAAGTCAGGAATTCACACAAAAAAATCTAGTTGTTAACTTTTAGTTTTTTGTCATTTATAAATAGAGGACAAACGTTTAAATGAAGAGCTAACTTTGGTCTGGCAGAGCTGCTACAGGTGGGGGCTCAGAGATTCACTCAAACCTTCAGGAGTAATCTGCTGGGGAGCATGGATAACCACAATATTTTTTACAGTGGCCAGCTGTTAAAGTGTAATTCCAAAGTTGAGTTGTAAAAATATTTATCTTTAGAGGAATCATTTGGACGAACATACAGACTTTCATTACAACGTGGGGTATTACACATTTTGTATGGAAGTAAAAAAACAACAAAATTAATTTAATTGTTTGGGTAATAAACACAGCTGCTTGGGAGAGAAGCAAACAGCGTTCGACTGTCATTCATTACAACCCTGAGTGTCACTGTGTCCCAGTGGCCTGACTTTTTCATTGCCATATCTATACTGTAGCTACTGTGCATATGACATAAAGGCTTGAATCTCGAATCCTTTAATCCGTAGTGAAAGAAACTTTGGGCACAAAAAAAAAAAAAGAGTACTGTAACTGCTCAGTGGAATCTGAGGGATGATTAATGAAATAAAATATCACCACTGTATTCCCCAGAGAAGAAGGTGTTAGCTCATGGAGTCAGAAACCTTTTTACGGTGCATATTGAACCAATCAGAACTGTGAACTGAAGCTTTGCTACTTTACACATTTTAAAAAAAACCTAAATATGTCCAGTAATCCACTTTCTAGAAAAATCTCACATTCAAATGTATAATTTGAGTCACATTTGCATGTCACCACATCAATCAGGACACATCATCAGGTGGAGCCAAATTGTTCTGCTGCTGGACACAAAATAGTAAAAACCTGAACAGTATGTGGGAACAATTCTGTGGCTGCAAACCCTGTGCTGAAGACATGTGACCCTGGGGGCATTACATTTGGATTCATCATGGCAGGCAGGGGTCGGTGAGATAAACACAATATTTATTTTGGAAATAACAGCTGACAGAGGCACTACACATATTTACAGCCCTTCTTTATTTAGCTTGTTATTTTTTGCTTTTTTATTTGCTAAGGTGTACCTCAAAGTGTATTTAGTGAATATTTAAGGCAGCAGGGATAGAGTCTAAATACATTCAGTGTGGTAACAAAGGAAAAAGCCAGTGCAGTGAGGCTTGTTTATCTGCTGACTGAGTGGAGCTCTATGGCCGGAGAACACACCTAGATCAGCTCGACACAGAGCTGTTAGTAGATGCATTCACTGCCGGTTTGGTACGGTCTGTGATTTGTTGACAATATAATGAAAATACAGAATAGTCCAAACTTTTAAGTCAGCATGGCAGACCAATGTTCAGACTGTACCGTGTGTGTAAGTTCAACTTTGAGGTACTTGTACTTCACCTGAGTATTTTTTATTACTATAAGATAAGCAACCTAGCAGTATAGCAAGTAATTTAAATTATCCCCACCTTTATATTAATCCATTAATAATAATTATTATAATACAAACATGTTATAGTTTTAAATCTGATATAGACCATACTGGAAAATTAGTACTTTTAGTACTTAAAGTATATTTTGATACCAATACATTTGTACTTTTACTTAAGTACCATTTGCTGAATGCAGGACTTGTAACAGAGTATGTTTTCAATGTAGTATTGCTAGTTTTACATAACACATCTGAGTGCTGCTTGGACCTCTGGCATTCAGTTATATTCTTCGGCCAAAAGTGGCCATGAGTTGACTTTTGAATATAAAGATGACCCTAGTATGTATTAGCGTATTCATTTCAATGTTGTATGTCAATTTGTCGTTGTTTCTCATTTAAATCAGTGGGATTTCTCCCCCCCCCCACACTGTGCTCCTCTCAACGTGTCACAGTAAACTTACTCTGCTACGTCCTGCAGGAAGGCCCTGGTGAAGAAGTGATTGCAAATGTTTCCAGCGTTGTACACCAGCTCTCCCCCAGCGCCTCGCAGCTCTGCTGTCTCCTGCTGGATCTCGCTGTACTCCACCACCTGGGAGACCCCCCGCACCCTGCAGACCACCCCCACTGCCTCCGCAGGGCACGCCTTCTCCACCACCTGACAGCATAGAGGTACAGACTGGGATTGGTATGTGTCTGAATGCTGGTGGGAGGTTCTTATTCCAAGTGTGAGTAGAGTGGTGCAGGAATGAGTCCTTAAACTACAAATGAGTTAGCATTTCATCATTTAGTTTCTGAAAATGAGCCTGAAATAAGAATAATACATTTTATTTATATAGTTTATATTATAAGGTCTTTCATTAACACAAATGAGAGTTTTCATGTTTTGTCCTAAAACATAAAATACTTCATAAATACCCCACTACTGAATGTCTGAAGCTCATACGTATGTGTCTAGGAGGCTTATTTAGTCACCCTAAAAAGTGTCTCAATGAGAATACTAAATGTCATCATGGTAAACATTTGCTACTTTAGCTTAACAGTGGAGACGTGAATGTGACCGTTATGTCGTCCGCTTACAAACTAACATTTAATCTTTACTTCTGGTGATTTCATTAATGCTTAGTAATCCTAACATGGTTTAAACATGTGATTATCATAACTTGCGTTTGTCACAGAGCTTATTTTCTGCATATTACAAAATCCAAAAATACGTCATCACTCTTTAGACCCAAGATGCATGGTGGACTTATAGACATCAAATCACTCAGAATACATCTGACATTATCAGATGTATCTAAGCCATGTGTACAAAAACTCTGTATATTTGGTCTGTTTCTGTATTATTATCATACTGACAGTGATGAGAGTGAGGAGCATGTGCCGTTTGCGTTAATGAAATTACGCAACTCTAGCATTTTGCGATCAAATTGATTATGGGCTGTAGCATCATCTGATCCAAATCATAATTATTTGTATCACTTGGATTCTGATGGTGGATTCTTTTTATGGCTGCTCTAGTCAGTCAGTGCCTAGCCAGCGCCTGTACAGTTCACGCTGTAAAATCATGTAGTAATCTCTTTGTTCAAACAAGAACAATTGTTCCTATATTTTCTCAAAGTTAATGTTTTCTTCAACATGACATTACCTATAAATGTATATTCCTTTGCTAAATAAATTGATATTATGCTCATGTTGTGTTTTAAGTACAGTGCTGGAGTCAGGACATGGTTAGCTTAGCTTAGCAGGAAACAGCGCCACAAATGAAAAAAGTCTACCAAAATCCTCTAAAGCTTTTAGTTTTGAACAGATGTGTATAAACTATACACAGAGAAAAGAACACCTCCCTGCTCCAGTTTCATATAAAAAGACCTTAGACTGGACTCTTTATATCTAACGTTGGTTCGTACTCTACCTTGGCTCCGCAGTCAGCCCCTTTGCTCACACAGAACCCAACGAACACAGGGTCGGCCATTTTCACCAGGATGTTGTCTACACAGTAGACGTGCAGGTACTCCACTCCCCTCTTTTTCATGTCTTCCAGAACCTTGTTGTCCACCAGCGCCTGGTACAGACCTCCATTCCCATCTGACACAGAAACATGGCGCATTGCCTCAAACTGTGCTGAACACACAGGATGAGCGGAGTCAGAGTGATGTTAGAGTGGATCTTCTCCTACCTGGGGCCATGGCTATCTTTCCTTTCCCCTGCAAGATGACCTTTCCATCGAAGGTCACTGCTGGGATCATCCTCTGCTCAAACATAACAATGTCTGAGGGCTCCAAACCAAAGTAGTGGTTCTCCTTGAAGAACTTCTCAGTGGGAGCCAGAGTGAACTCACTGGTCATGATGTACCTGAAGAATTGCAATAGTACAGAGCTTTACAATTTTCAGTCTTATTGTTGGTCGGCTTCCCTGCCATACACATTTAGAAAAAAGTCTGTCTAATTTGTCAAATGTAGACTTAGGGCTGTAAACAGGCAACTCTTTCATAAGTCTTAATGCGGCCTAACAGACAGGGGGAGTGTTGCCCATCAGTCCAGATCCTTACTGAGGATTGGAATAATGCTCTTGTAGTTTGTGTCGTATAACTTTTTTTAACAAGGAGGGAATTTGTATACCAAGATATTTAATTACATCTTTAGGCCATTTAAACCCACTCTGAAGTTTGACCATTTGTGAAATCCCTCCCCCTCAATCCATAGCCACTGTTTTATCTACATTGATTTTATAGCCCGAGAAATATCTAAAGGTTAAGATCAGGTCCTTTAAGAATGGGATTGTTGTTGGCGGCTCCAATAGGTATAAGAGCACTTTGCTTTCATATAAGGTCAGCTTATGTTCATCTTCATCATCTCTGACTAACTGTGCCAGTGGTTCAATGCTGAGATCAAATGACAGAGGTGATAAAGAGCAGCCGGCATCCACGTTCTAGTGCAAATCGGTCAGATACATACCTGTGGGTTAGAGGATTACATTTCTAATATATATATATATTTAGGTTACTGTTGGTGACTCTTCTTATTTTAAAACGTCTCAACGTTAATCATAAAGTTAAAAACAGTCCTGTCTTCATCAGTGAACATTATGTGAAGTTTCTATAATCAATCTTTCTGTATCGACAACAGATCCCATGACTACTTGTTTGTGCAAGCTGTCGCTTGCAGCAGCAAACACACCAATAAAAGTATGACTTCCTGCCCATCATCAAACAGCAGGAAGCAGAGTTGGAAGAAATACTCACAAATTAGGTAATTATATTGGGCACCAGAGTGTAGGAATACTCTGTCACAGTAAAAGTCCTGCATTCTAAATGTTCCTCCAGTGAAAGTAGAAAGTACTCTCATCAAAATGTACTTAAAGTAGCGACAGTAAAAGTAGTCATTGTTTGATCCGTCCATTTCAGAATAATATCTCTGATATGTTTTATAATTATTGATCATTAAAGTGTTCTCAGAGCTGGTAAAGGTGCAGCTAGTTTTAATGGCTTTGTATACTGCAGGGTAGCTGCTGGATTTACTGCAGGTGAACTAAAGTCTGATTTAAGGGTTGATTATACAGTACTTGAGTAAATTTCCTAGTTACACTACTGGCAGTAAAACACTTCGCAGAAAGCTGACATACAGTAGAGCTAACATATGATCTTACCATGGCACGGTGGATTTTGAGCCGTACTTCCTGTCAGTCAGCTGCTGGATCTTGTGAATGCGCTCTGCCTGGATCTGATACAAGGTTTTGCTGCTTGGTAGCCCAACATTATACATCCCTTTGGGGTACTGAACATTGAGGCGGGTCCCCTGACCCCCGGCCAGCAGCAGGACTCCAACTCGATTCTGTGAGATTTGCAACAGCCCTGTTGAAATAAAGCAGGCCTTTAAATGTTAAAACTGCACACCGTAGCACACTTCTGTCATATGGTATCATAAAGAGAAAGCCAATCCATCAGAGTGAACATTATGTCTGTGTTCCTGATCATTAGGAACATTGATCTCTAAACATAAATGATTTGAATGTCCTGCACTGAACTGCTGCTTAGTGAGAGCACAATGTTCAGAACAATAACTGCAGATACAGTATAATACAAAAGTTAAAGTACAGAACTTTAGCAAAATGTGAAAGTACATGAAAAGTATATTATGTGTATTATATCATCAGATTAATAATACTGAAGCAACAATGTGTAAGCACAGTGGTGGAAAGTAACTAAGTACAATTACTCAACTATTGTAATAAATTCCTATTTTGACATTTGTACTTTACTTGAGTATTTCCATTTAATGCTACTTTATACTTCTACTCTTCTACATTTCAAAGGCAAATATCATACGTTTTACTAAAATACATGTATGTTTACACTCAAAGTTACTAGTTACTTACACCTACTGATACAGTATAATGCAGTACTGTACACACAGTATTTCTAGTGACTAAATATGGTCCTCATTGACAAATTACAGCACTGAAATGCTCTTAATTTGTATAAAAGCAGGATAACATAATAACCAAAATAATATAAAACTGTGTAAAGATCCATTCTGCGTAGAGAGTTCTTTCACTGTTGATACTTGAAGTACACTTAGCTGATAATACCTCTGTACTTTATATTATTCTGAAATAAGTCCTTGTGCAGAATGAGTACTTTTAAAGTTTTTAAGTAAATCAGAATCTGAATACCTTTATTCGTCCCACAGAGGGGAAGTTTACATTGTTACAGCAACAGCGAGGATAGAGGCAAACCAGTAAAATAAAACTCTATTAGAGGGCAGGTACCAACAATTGTATTTTCAGGCTAATACTTCTGTACTTTTACTTAACATCTTGTAATCAGGGCTTTTGTATGTGTAGTTTAGTATTTTAGGAACATAATATTTGAACTTTTACTGAAGTAAAGGATGCGAGTACTTCTTCCAACACTGTAAGCACAGTGTTGCTGTTGTAGCTGTTTGAGGTGGAGCTATTTCAACTTCTGTATAAACAGGCAGTTTGGTTTAGTCTAGTTTCTGCTCACCCCGGTGCAGTGATAATAAAGTGCTTTATGGGGATACTGCAGCTGGATATGTGAATTAGTGATCAGAACCTCAGTAATTTGACACCATCTTCCTCTTCTTACTTCGCTCACTTCTCAAAGTATTCCCTACAGTTCAAGACATGAACAGGTTTCAGTCACCTTCATGTTCCCACTCTGTCAGAGCCTTAGAGTCGCTCTTCCTCACGCTGCCGATGCTCGCCGGGGGGACAGGCTCTAGGTGCTGGTCCAGGCTGCCGGACGGGGCGGCTGCAGCCCGGGCAGCACCCTCACAGTGCTCCCGGAGCCGCGTCATGTCTAGCTGGGACAGATCCTGGAGGAAAGCGTCCCTCTCAAGATCACTCAGCTCCGGCCAGAACTGCAGTATGTGAGCCTGCCCCGCTCCCTCTAAACTCTGCTTCAATTGCTCCAGAGAATGCATTGTGTCTCTCGGTACCGAAGCAAACTGTGATGTAAGAAAGTAAAACACTCGCAGTAAGAAATAAGAACACTCAGATCAACTTCCTCCTGTCAGCAGGATGTGACAGAACTCCCGAACAACTCGTGACTGCAGAGCTAACCTGGAGGCTCTTTGTGCTGCAGGTTTAGCAGGAAACAGCACTGTGCTAACCGAGCTGTGGATACTTCCTCTCCGTCAGCAAGAAGACACGGGACCAGGGAAGCTGTGCTGACTCAGCGTCTGCCTGGCTCTCTGTACCGACTACTGCTCCCCGCCTACCGTTAGTCTAACAGTAGAGGCCGAGCACATTCCTCCGTATACTACATAGTCAATGAGCCAGGCTGCCCAGGGACTGTCTGCAAATTGCAAACATGTGTCGGTTTGATGTGGACAGCTGGAAATGCATCGTCTCAAAGCTCAAAGCAAGGCTGTTCACCTGAGAGCTCATGACTTTGTAGCAGTGGTGGAAAGTAACTAAGTACATTTACTCAAGTACTGTGCTAAGGTACACATTTGAGTCATGCTTCTGAGTTTATACTTGTACTCTACTACATTTATTTTACAGATTTATTTGCTAGTTACTTTATACAACTCTGATTTTGATACACAACACGAAGGAAGAACTTTTAACATGTGATTATTTGGTATAAATCAGGTCGCAAGTATTTAAAAAGAGTTCCAGTTTCTTAAATGTCAAGATTAGCCGATTATGGTTTAAAATATGGAATATGAGGTTTATTTTGTTGCAATTAGTACTTTTACTCCTAACACTTTAAGTACATTTTCCCAATTGTACTTAAATACATTTTGATTACAAGTACTACTCTTGATGAAGTACTTTGACTTGAAATGTAATATTTTTACAGTGCGGTAGTAGTACTTTTACTCAAGTAAATATGACATTTCTTCCACCACTGCTGCGTATAGATACGTGGTTCTGACCAGACGGCAACAAAGCTATAAACATGATTTTGTATGAAGTATCTCAGCAGTGTAAATGAGTATACAGCAGTACAATGCAACAAACACATTAATGCAATAGTATAAATATATGCATAAACAGTATGTATGGAGAGGGATATATATATATATATATATATATATATATATATATAGATAGATAGATAGATAGATGTGTGTGTTGATACTGTGGTTGCAACTGCATTTACACATGACAACATATCAATAATGACAAAAACACATTTCCCAATAATTAGTTGAGTTTTAATCATTTTCTCCAACTGTTACACAAAATGTTAGCTGATTTAAATATTCTACTTGCATGATGGTTTCAATATTTCAGTCTAACTTTCTATTGAACACTATTTCTTTGAAAATCAGACCTGTATATTATTTATTCAGCACAACCAATAGATCACACATGCAGTAATGAATCCTTTTTTGTAAAAATAAATACATAAATACATTAATAATAATAAAATCAGGAGTTAAAGCGAAGTACCTTAAAGTGCATTCAATGTTCCACAGTCTTCCCCTCTATTAGTGATCAAGTGCATTTAAGTAAGAGGCACACAAGGCACTCATGGACCTGCAGCTTCAGTCAGAGAGCTGCAGTAGCCCGGGGGCTCCGCAGGCGAAAGGATGGACTTTTATTGAGTTCATACAAGAAAAAAAAAAGGAAAATGTCTTCAGCCAACAAGCCTGCAAAATATTCAAATGTCCCGAGCTAATAACACATTATTTTCCTGATGGCTCATTTCAAACCTGTATAGAGGGAAACCGCTTTAAAAGAAAACTTGATAGCTGATATTTTGTACAGGAATAAGGAGGAATGGACGTGTGTCTCAGATATGCCTGAGTACACACATATAGGAGGGACACTAAACTCAACATTTTATCCTGCTTTTTCAAAAATAAAATACAGAATGTACAGTGTCAACTTAATCTACAATCTGTTTCCCTCAACAGTACAAATATTGCATGTCCCCCTTTTCCTGTCTCTCCTGTTCTGGACTGTCTATAAGGTCAAAAAGCACAAAAAATATCATCCTAAAAATAAAAACATGCTGTCCAGCGTATCATTGTTAAACAAATGAAGTCACATCTTGCTGGTTTCCTGCTTGGTCACATCTCACTCTGTAAAACAACTGACTGATGAATGTCTTTAAAGCAACTAAGGGAGCAGTGGAAAAAAAAGGAAATGTTATGTTCCATTAACAACTTAATGGTCCTGATTTAATCATGTGTGCACATTAATTACTAAGCCACAGCTTCTGTATAGTTTTCCTTGTGGCTGCAGCAAGAGGGCAACCGAGAGAGCTTGAGAGCACAAATGACATGAAAGAAAACCATGATGTTTGTGATGTGCTGTAGCAAAGCCCTTTAAGAGAAAGATTCTTCCTTCACACTGAGCAGGAGATCCTGACATATCACTGGCAAGATGCTGGTACCCCAGCAAACTACTGTCAGGAATTCAATGTAAATATCTGTCCCCTGAATTGCGTAAGGCATGTTTATTTAGAGACAACTAAACTGAGTTGCTTCAATCGAGCCTCCCTCATCCTCTCTGCCTTCGGGGTCTCATTCTCTTCATTCACATCACCTCACATTTATCTTTTGAACCCTGATATTTCACAATGGGATTTGAATATGTTGAGTGTCAGCTGCATGTTTCTTGGAGGCCATCGCTGCAAATCTTCAGCTCAAAACAAAAGCATAAACCCTTCAGCCTCCTGATCTGCGCTCTGCCCCTCCTCACTTTGACTGGACCCCCAGTTGGACCTTGAGGTACTCGTAGACCACATAGCTGATGCTGACTGATGGAATGACCTTCATGAAGTTGGGAGCCAGGCCCCGGTAGAGTCCAAAGGGCCCCTCAGTCTTAATGATGTGTCTGAACAGGGTGCGCATGGTCATTTGAGGGCCCCCTTCCTGGGTAGCTGAGGAAAACAGAGGAAGACAGGTTCATCCAACACATGCTGACTCCTGAAACACCATGGGCTCAACAGATGCTCCACAGTACAACACCCTATACAGTATATAATAAATGTAAGTAAATGTAAAAAAGTAAAAGCATCAAAAGTACTCATTCTGCACAATGGCCTAGTACAGAAGTATCACAGCTAAATGCACTATATCAACAGTAAAAGTACTTTTTATGCAGAATAGATCTGAGTTCTTTATTATAATGGTAATTCAATTATAATGTTTTTATACTTTTAAGTATTGCAGTTTGTCAATGTGGACCAAATTTAGATACTTGAAATACTGCGTAGATTAGTAGTATTGTATTAAATTATGCCATATTACCATATTTGTATTTGTACAAAGTAACTACTAAATGTTTGTCTAAAATAGATACATGTATAGTAAAAAGTGCAATATTTGGCTATGAGATGTAGCAGATCGAAAGTATAAAGTGGCTTTCAAATTAAATACTCAAGTAAAGTACAATTGTGTCAAAAAAGTACTGTAGTACATTACTTGGGTAACTACAGTATACTTAGATGCTTTCCACCACTGTGTACAGTGGTGGAGAGTTCTGCAGTGACTGACCTTGTGCCTGCATCCGGGTCCGGACCAGGGCCAGGGGGTAGCTGGACAGCTGGCCACAGGTGCTGGAGGTGGTGCCACAGGCCAGCAGCACAAACACCCCCGGGTCAGCGCTGTCTGTGGCGTAGTGCTGCAACCAGTAATTCTTCAGAGTCTGCAGAGGAGAGGACAGCTGTCAGTTTCAACCACACAACAAAGAGAAGGCATCCCTCGATCACCCCAGCACCTAACTGTTCTATCTGCTACCCTCTGGCAGGTGGTATCGCAGCTTCAGGACAAAGACCACCAGACTCGGGGACAGCTGTACCACACAGGCCATCAGACTTCTAACTCCTGAGCTATGTGCATTCAAAACTTCAGACCATCATGCACGTGTTTGCATCACATTTATCTATTATACAAATAAGCAGTATTTTATTCCACTATACAGCATTTCATTTCACATTCTATTTTGAGCTCATCTTATTCTATTGTACCTGCATATAGTTAACTTCTCCTGCATTACTTGCACATTAGTCTTGCACTGTTTTGATTGTTTTTATTTGATGTCTTATATTTATGTTGTACGGTGGTGTATTGCTATCACACAAAAAAAAAAAATAAGGCTCAGTATCAAGTAATTACGTGAAAGTTTCTTGTTATAACAAGATCTTTTTCACGTTATAACGTGAAATTATCACGTTATTTCATGATAATTATATTTTCACGTTATAACGTGAAATTATCACGTTATTTCATGATAATTATATTTTCACGTTATAACGTGAAATTATCACGTTATTTCATGATAATTATATTTTCACGTTATAACGTGAAAATATAATTATCACGTTATTTCATGATAATTATATTTTCACGTTATAACGTGAAAATATAATTATCATGTTATTTCATGATAATTATATTTTCACGTTATAACGTGAAATTATCACGTTATAACGTGATAATTATCACGTTATAACGTGAAAATATAATTATCACGTTATAACGTGATAATTATATTTTCACGTTATAACGTGATAATTTCACGTTATAACGTGAAAATATCATGTTATTTCAAGATAATGACATGGACGAAACAGCGTTCGCTTCAAAGAAATAGCCTATAAAGGAAGTAAAACGGCCCGACGCGCAACCGAATTGCCCGAGATGGATGTTTCTGATAATATATGCTTTTATTTCCTACTTGGCCTGAGACACTGGGAGATATTGGCATTTCTTAGGATGGACGGAATTATAATAAGCATGCCAACGCTAAGGAGGCGACTGAAGTTCTTGGGGTTGTTCAGGAGGAAAGCCCAGTCAGACTTGGTGGATTTCTTATCTCAGAATAACGTGATAGTTGCATATCTTGTAAAAACGTGAAAATATCATATCTTGAAATAACATGATCTTTTCACGTTATAACGTGATAATTTCATGTAATAACATGATACTTATCTTGTTTAAACGTGAAAAAGATCTTGTTATAACAAGAAACTTTCACGTAATTACTTGATACTGAGCCTTATTTTTTTTTTTAGTGTGATAGCAATACACCACCGTAATGTTGGATTGTTGGAGGAGCCTGGGACTTAATATTATCATTGCATAACTACACTGTAGCTCCTGGTCATAGGACAATAAAGCCTTTGAATTTGAATTTGAAACCACCACACACCTCATAGACTGCCAGGTCGATGCCAGCGTAGGGGATGATGCCCAGCATGTTGGGAACGTAGCCCTTGTAGAAAGCAGTTGCCCCCTCCTTCTGAAAGATATGTTTGGCACAATGCACGATGCCCGAGTACTGGCCCGTCTTCCTCAGAGCTAAGCGTGTCTTCAGGACCTGAGCGAGCGGACAGAGAGGGTCGTCAGGCCTTCTGACAGGTGAAGGAAAACACCGCTTTGTTCAACAAACATAGACTAATATGTGCCGTGCATTATCTGTCACATTTGAATAGCTTGTGTGTTATGAACCTCATTTACATAAATGACTTGCTCACACTTTGTGCATAACTGGAGCTCTGTGAGTCTGCGTGTGAAGATCTGATTCCTCCAGAAAGGAGGTCACAGTACAGTTTCACATGATGGTTTCAAGGCTAAAAGTTAAAATGGGCAGTCAGTCACAATACAAAAATAATCCACTTTCCCCATACTAAAAAAACAACACACGTTGATACAAAACAGTGACAGAATTAATATACTCCTTTTGTCGGAGAGGTCTCTCTCAGAAATGCATTAAAGATCCTGGTGTCTCACCTCCATGGGGTAGATGCTGCTCTGAGCGAAGGCTCCAGCCAGAGAGCCGGCTACCAGCCGCTCCGCAATGCCCAGCGTCTCGTTGTTACTTCCCATTAATCGTTTGATCTGATAGACAGGAATGTTTATGTCATGCAACAGCACAAAATGTGAGAGAAATAGAGTTCTTATTGGTCAGTGCTGTATTGGTGCAAACCTGCTCATAGGCCATGAACTTAATAGCAGACTCCGGGGCTATTTTAATGACATTGATGCCGTTGCCTCGCCAAAGTGACCTCACACCTCCCTCTCGGATCATCTGCAGGAAGCCTCCAGTGATACGCATGCTGTTGCTCTTGGAGGAGTGAACCTAGAGCCCAGTACACACAGTCAGCTTGCTTTCACACTGTGACCACTCAATAACCTCCCTTTGTTTAGTGAAGTCATCAGTGTGTTATGCTTTACCTGCATGAGTACTTTGAGCCTGTCCAGTGGTGCAGTGCAGGTTCGAGACACAGCGCCCGCTCCTCCTCCAGCCACTAGATGTCGCCACAACATTCCTGTTTTCTTCTCTTCCGCTGTGAACTCGTCCGGGACCAACACACTCTCACCAACATCAAAGATCTGACGGGGAAGCAGAGGGACAGTATCCATACCAATACCATCAAACACAGATGCTGCTATTTCTATTACACGGATATTGAGATACAATATTACTTTGATGTAGTGCACCGCACGCATCACCAGAGCTAAGTCTCTCCTGGGGGGGACATGCAGCTGAGCTAGTCAAAGAGAAACATGCCTCTGGGTTAAGCACTGATCATAAAAAGACACATCCTTTCTGATCAGCACTGATGGGTCTGTGCGGTGTGATACAGTTAAAACTGCTGTATGAGTATGTCTGTGGTATGGGGTCTATTTTATCCTCCATTGGGCTCAACAAAGGATTCCGTGTGAGTCCATTATTTTTAGTGCTATTACAACACCTTCTCATTACTGCATAAAAATCACCAAATGAAAAGTTAAAACCTACTTTACATGAAGAGTTGCATGTTGTTTTAATGACAACCTTCCAGAAGGTCAAACAAGGTTGATTATCTGCTCCGTTCCAAGTAATTCTTACTCTTTTTGTGGGTGGTACGTTAACAACGACATGCGTATCTCAGGGTAAGCAAGCTAATGCAACTAGCATCCAATAGTTGCCGTTTATTTAAGTTTCTATAGTATTTTCATAATTTCTAACATGACATTTTTACTTCTTGGTTTTTTTATGCATTGCTCACACTTATTAATTCAGTATATTTCCATAGGAGAGATGAGATTTGACTGTTGCTCCTAATGTTTGTTTTGAAGCAGAGTGTGTACCGTGGAGTGTTTCCAGTAGAGGATGATCTCAGGAATGTTGTCTGCTGGATGAAGGAGGTGATAATCCCGCCACTCATTCCAGTTAATCGTCATTGTGCCATTTTTATCCATACTGGGGATGCAAAATAAAACAGTTTTAGCAATCTGACCGTTTTAGAGAGTACAAAGAACAAAGATTGCTGTCTGCTCACATGCACTGTTACTTCTCCACAATTGTAATACTGTGATCACGGCTCCTATGATTTCAGGAGCATTGTGTTGTTGCAGGATGCTTTGCTGTGCCTGATTCACTGTATTAACACAGCATCTCCTTGTTTTACCATTGTGTTGGTGCTATTCTGAAATATCTGAAAGAAACTGAATAAGGCTGAGCAAGCACACTATAGAAGCTACTTACTACAAGATAGGGGCCCAGATATGACCCCTCCATATTCTGAGAGCACCCAGAGAGAAGAACAGACAGACAGACAGACAGACAGACAGACAAACAAGGGGACAGACAGGAGGACAGACAGGAGGTGGTTAGAAGGATTGGAAAAGGATCACACTGAGACATAACATGAGACAGTTGCTGCTGATGGATAGAACATTAGAAGTTTACATGAGTAGAAATGGAAATGTATTGTATTCTTCCTGAATCTGTTGACGGGAGGGATTTAGTTTTTATGTCTTCCTTTTTATTCAAACAGGACAGGGCAGTAGGACAGAACAGTAGCTGAGTTAAAAAGAAACAATATTATGGAAGACACACACACACACACACACACACACACACACACACACACACACACACACACACACACACACACACACACACACACACACACACACACACACACACACACACACACACACACACACACACACACACACACACACACACACACACACACACACACACACACACACACACACACACACACACACACACACACAGTGAATCTAAGTGTATTAGAGGTGGATCACAGCGTTTCTCACCTTCTGAGGATCTTCTCAGACTGCTCCTCAGAGATGTTCACCCCCAGGTCACGCAGAGATTGCATGATTTCTTGAGAGTCAATCCGGCCTACGTCACAAAATTAAGTCTAGAGGTTAAACTTGAAGCTGTTATTCCTCTTGTGCAATAGTGCAATATGCAATACTTAACCATTAATATCCTGTCACAGTGTGACAATGTATTTGTCCTATCTGTTCATGACACACATTCTAAGAAGATTCCTTACCATCATTCTTCTTGTCGAGACTCTTGAAGACCAGCCGGAGTTTCTTCTCGTGGTCTCTGAGATAATGAACAAACTCTTCAAAGTCTAACTGTCCATCCAGGTCCTTGTCTCCTGCTTTCACTATTTTCTGTAAGGACCAAAGAGAATTGTTTGAGGGACTGATTCTCAGTATTGATGGTTGCATTAGCTGTACATACAATGACAGTGTCTAAAAAGGATATTAGCAGATTCCCCCATATCCCCGTGGACAGAGTGATGGGACAAACAGAAGGTCAGAGTGGAAGCTTCCACTATCTCCTCTCACCTTTGCAATGTTGACTCAGCCTGCAGTTCAGACTACTTTAGCTTATCTGTACCAGTCCATTTGTCAAACAACAAGCTTAGTATTATGGCAGCCCTCTTTCATGGATTAACTATTGACTATAGTTACCATATGTTATCACAGTAGTATAACTGACAACATGACCTCTTTTCCCTAGCAAAGCCCCGATCCTTAACAAATGCTCTCATTGTGGTGTCAGTTAGACACTGGGACACACACACACACACACACACACACATTGGGTTTCCTCTACTCTGTAACTGTAAGTGAAAGATTGTTTTCTCTTTGTGGCATATTCCTGAACAGCACCATCAGAGCACAGAAAAAAGAAACACTAAGAGTGCCACAGTGTTCCAGTTCCAGTCAAAGGATAGTTTTACTTTTCTTAGAAATGTCAAACTCTTTGTCCACATAACAGCTCTACATGACATTAAAGCATGTAAACAGGTTTGATATTTTCTATTCATTTGAGTGCCTTGATGTTTTTATATACGACTAAACAAGATGCAAGTATTTGTCAAGTGTGGAAAACTAAATTATAAAGAGATCAAACCCCGCAAGCAGTTGAAATAGTGGTTTGTATTGACTGCTCTAACTGTGAACCCATAACAGCTTCAGTGGAGCTGTTCAGTTAGAGTGTTTGCACTTGGTAGTTTCCAGGTGTACATGTCTGAGTACAGAGCAATGTGTTTCTTGAAAATAGCCTTTAGTTCAGTGAGCAAACACTGGGTAAACAGAAACCACTGGGGGGCTGTACTTGGGAACAGTGGTGCTCTGAATGTCACATCCAGGAGATGTTGAGAAATGTCACAGGACAATTTCAAACTCTGACCTAACAGTAGTGCAGGATAAAAAAGTCAGAAGTCCAGCCCCCTGCTTTATCCTACCTGTTGAAGACCCTTAGGTGGTGCCACAAGGATGAAAACTGTGTTCTTCTTTGGAGTTTCAGTCCTGCTGATTTTTTCACTGTCATTGGAGGGTGCAGTCTTTTCCTCTCTGCAGTTTCCAGTGGCCTCTGTCTCTTTCTCCCCTGGAAACTGAGGATCAGTAGGCTGACACTGTGTCCTGCCAAAAAGCCTCTGGCACAAGAAAGTAAGCATGCCCTCCATCATACTCAAACTGGGACCAACTGGGTCTGGGTGACAGACACAGTAACAAACCGTCACTGTGTGTGCTGGCTGAAATCAAAGACTTGCAGTAGCAGAACAAGTGTGGAAAGGTCAGCTGACGACAGAGTGGGACTGAGTTCTCCTCCTCTTTCTTCCACCTCACTGCTCCTGCTCAGTAGCTCATCTTACTGGATCTTTTCTCATTTCAGCATTCATTTGACAAACATCCAGGCTCAGGTCGACAGCAGGGTAAAAAGATAAATACTCATATCCAACTCTTGCTGTGTAACTTCCGAGGAAAGACCCAGAATTCCGCACTGTAAGTACCTCTTGTTGGATTGATGAGTTATTTCCGGCAGCACCAGCAGTCAGGATTTGCCATTTGGCCGGCTTCACTAGCAGCAGCCAGAGAAATGCAGCAAAGAGAACCTCCAGAAACCTGCATCCTCACTGCAGCTGAGCCCGACCAATCACTGCAGTCCATCCTAGCAGGTTCAATTGTCAATGGGTGGAATGAGTCTCTCAGCCAATGGAGAAAAGGATTGCTGCATGGAAATTAATTCATGCCATCGATGTTTAACCAGAGCAAAAGGAGTGGGCGGAGTGAAAGCAGGGTTTCCCCTCAGTAACACCTCCTTCACTGAAAATCTGCTGACTGATGGCACCATCCTTATCCTCCTCCTGAGTCATTATGAGCACACAGTCAGCATCCAGCAGGCAAACCCATCCACTCGACATCAGAACTCCGCCATATTTACACACACATACAGGGTTCCACCTGCTGGGAAAACAACAGTATTTTCTTAAATTGCTCATGACTTCCAGCTGCTGCCTGCAGATCTCTCACTGACTGCACTGCCAGCAGAGTACCGTGATTCCAGGGGGAATCTCTGTCATTAATCTCTCAGGATCTCTCCTTATTATAGTATGTCCACCAAAAAACCCACAGATCCCGACGCTCAAATGTTGCAACCAGGCTCCACCTAATAGCATGAGAGATCAGCTCTCACTCATTCTTACATTTTCAAATTCTAAAACCAAAACCAACCATGTGTTGATCCAGTAAACATTTAGGAGATTGGAGAGATGGTACACTTTTCCCCATTTTAGTTTTAATAATTAAAAAGGAGAAATTTAGCATTTGACTCAATTCTGTTGTCTATGCAAACCCCTCAAATATACCAAGTGCATATAAAATCACAATGTCGCTTTCCAGATCTAGTAATGGTTGTCGCTCACGACTCAGCTTCAATCCAAAACCGAAAAACAAGAGCTGCTTTTACTGTTGGTAGAGGTATTATAAGCCTGTCTACTAGCATATAAGATATTAAACAATCAACAAGGCTTTGCTTTTGAGTTTGATGTGAGCCGTAGAAGGATAGCTCAGAAGGTTTTGATGTGCCATCAAATGTCTTTGATGTCCAAAGAGTAACAAACTTATCTCTAACCGGGGCTAAATCTCTCTAAGCATTTTTGAACATAATAACTGATTCAGTGAATTATACAGACTTGTTTTGTTTGTATTTTGTGTATCTTGTACAGCGACCTTGAGAGCCTTGAAAGGCACCTATATAAATAAAGTTTATTATTATTATTAGTTTATTTTTTGGAAGAGGTCATTTGAGAATGTTTGTGACTATTTGTATTAACCAGTAGACGACTCATTACATCTTGTCTTCTATCCAAATGCCCAGTTGTCAGTTGTCCTACGTGTCTTTGGCAGCAGCCTTCTGTAGTGGAGGGTGCTGCCGTCTGTGGTTTACTGACTGCTGAGAGTGAGTTGAGTCAGCACTAGATTATCAATGAGGAGGAGGCCTGCAGATTGTACCTCACGGAGAAAGGTCTTTAATCTCTTTTTGAACTCAACCTCCATACAACCTGTACGACAGGAAGAGGAAGTGTTATATACTACACTACAGGTACATTACATCACATGTAAGGCTTTAGACATTGGACGCTCCAAAGACCACATTCTTGTAATTGTCATAGATAGATAGATAGAATTGGAGGATGAAACCCTTGTTATTGTCATCACTGATCTCACGATCTAACTCTGTAAACCGTGAACACAATTTATATTTGACCTTTGACTTCACATGAACACCTGTGTTGAATTACATACAGAGCACATTGAAGAATAATTCATGTGTACTGAGGTATGTAATGAAAACACAGTAATTGTCCAAATGTGGCGATGGAAAGTTGAAATTGTCAGATAATAATTTCTGGTGAAAAAACCCAAACATTTTAAGTGAAAGCTACCAGGGTTCCTACAGCTTAAGGCCACGGGCATATACTGAAAATGATCATTAACTTCCAATTCATTTCCTTTCAAAGCCAGTGAAAAAAACATTTGCCTCTGGTGCCAAAGTAAATTCACATTCACACGTTATCATCACATAGCTTCATAGATGTTGGCTGCTGTATTTATGTTCTGAATTTTGAATTGAGAACATTTTTTGCAACATAAAACGTGACTTTGTTAAAAGTTTGTTAAATGTTGGCATAATTGGCCTGAAACTAGCTATCATTCGGAATATCTTTTCTCCTGCATTCATCAAGCGTAGGATCAGATATAGTTTGAACAGTTGTAGTTCTCCTAAACTGAGACAAGGATAAGTTCTCCTTGTACACTGAGGCAAGCAACATTAAAACAACGTCCAGATACTAACACTTCTCAAGTAGAAAGGCAGTATTTTACATACAAGAGTATACAGGGTTATGACCTAATTATGACTCTGATTCTGATGTGTTTGAAACTGCTATATTAACTCAGTGACCACACTCAGTCAGTGCCTGTTCATTGGTAGGAATGTGTTACATCATTTAAGAAGTTATTTCAGCTATGTAATGGATATAATTAAGTCTCTATAATAATCAGTTCAGGGCACAAACTAGGGACCTCTTCAGTCCTCCAGCACCGTTTTGTGCTGCTGTAGCTAATATTTAAAAATGAAAGTGTGTAAAAAGGTTAACAGCCTTAACCACTGCTGTACAACACTGTATTTTTCTACCTGTTATTTATAGCATCTTGCATATTCAAATGTTAGGTCAAAGTATCTGAACACCTTTGTATTCATCGGCTTTTTATATTGACTGAAAGAACAATCAAATATGTATCATCCACTGGCACTCTGCAGGAATCAGCTTGAATTAAAAAAGATCAGAAACAATAATCAAAGTATACAGTGGGGCAAAAAAGTATTTAGTCAGACACCAATTGTGCAAGTTCTCCCATTTAAAAAGATGAGAGAGGCCTGTAATTTTTATCATAGGTATACTTCAACTATGAGAGACAGAATGAGAAAAAAAAATCCAGAAAATCACATTGTAGGATTTTTAATGAATTAATTTTCAAATGATTGTGGAAAATAAGTATTTGGTCAATAACAAAAGTTCATCTCAATACTTTGTTATATACCCTTTGTTGGCAATGACAGAGGTCAAACGTTTTCTGTAAGTCTTCACAAGGTTTTCACACACTGTTGCTGGTATTTTGGCCCATTCCTCCATGCAGATCTCCTCTAAAGCACTGATGTTTTGGGACTGTCGCTGGGCAACACGGACTTTCAACTCCCTCCAAAGATTTTCTATGGGGTTGAGATCTGGAGACTGGCTAGGCCACTCCAGGACCTTGAAATGCTTCTTACGAAGCCACTCCTTCGTTGCCCTGGCGGCGTGTTTGGGATCATTGTCATGCTGAAAGACCCAGCCACGCTTCATCTTCAGTGCCCTTGCTGATGGAAGGAGGTTTTCACTCAAAATCTCACGATACATGGTCCCATTCATTCTTTCCTTTACACGGATCAGTCGTCCTGGTCCCTTTGCAGAGAAACAGCCCCAAAGCATGATGTTTCCACCCCCATGCTTCACAGTAGGTATGGTGTTCTTTGGATGCAACTCTGCATTCTTTCTCCTCCAAACACGACGAGTTGAGTTTTTACCAAAAAGTTCTATTTTGGTTTCATCTGACCATATGACATTCTCCCAATCCTCTTCTGGATCATCCAAATGCCCTCTAGCAAACTTCAGACGGGCCTGGACATGTACTGGCTTAAGCAGGGGGACACGTCTGGAACTGCAGGATGTAAGTCCCTGGCGGCGTAGTGTGTTACTGATGGTAGCCTCTGTTACTTTGGTCCCAGCTCTCTGCAGGTCATTCATTAGGTCCCCCCGTGTGGTTCTGGGATTTTTGCTCACCGTTCTTGTGATCATTTTGACCCCACGGGGTGAGATCTTGCATGGAGCCCCAGATGGAGGGAGATTAGCAGTGGTCTTGTATGTCTTCCATTTTTTTATAATTGCTCCCACAGTTGATTTCTTCACACCAAGCTGCTTACCTATTGCAGATTCAGTTTTCCCAGCCTGGTGCAGGTCTACAATTTTGTCTCTGGTCTCCTTTGACAGCTCTTTGGTCCTGGCCATAGTGGAGTTTGGAGTATGACTGTTTGAGGTTGTGGACAGGTGTCTTTTATACTGATAACGAGTTCAAAAAGGTGCCATTAATACAGGTAACGAGTGGAGGACAGAGGAGCCTCTTAAAGAAGAAGTTACAGGTCTGTGAGAGCCAGAAATCTTGCTTGTTTGTAGGTGACCAAATACTTATTTTACCGAGGAATTGAACAATTAATTCATTAAAAATCCTACAATGTGATTTCTGGATTTTTTTTTCTCATTCTGTCTCTCATAGTTGAAGTGTACCTATGATGAAAATTACAGGCCTCTCTCATCTTTTTAAATGGGAGAACTTGCACAATTGGTGGCTGACTAAATACTTTTTTGCCCCACTGTAGGTTCTGAATTGGCTACAAAACATATTACAACAGTATCTTATTAGTAACTTCCAATTAAGTGATGTCAGCATCATTTCAGCTCAAAAGCAACAAAAAGCAACCAACAGACAAGAGAAACTGAACTCATAGCAATTATACTAAGCCTTTTGGTATAGGATGTTTTCAAAAAGACTGAACCAGTTCATGGGTTTAAATAACATACTAAAGGAAGGTCTGAAAGCTGTGGCTGCCCCTCAGGCAGTCCTGTCACATACCTCCTGTTTGACTTGCAGGCAAGACTTACGTACAAGCCAGTTTGTTAGGCTTCTTGACTAAACTCAGAGGATTTTAAAATGCCCTGCATGTGTGACTGCATAAACCTCAAACTAAGAGCAGTCCAAGTCTTGTCTCCTTTTTTCCAAGGTTTTCAATGATTCTCTTAAAGACCTCATGACACGTGGAAAATAAAGTAATATACATACACACATTGAAAGTACACATACAAAATAGTCACTTGAAGTTGGTTTTAATCATTATGATAGAGAAATTGAGTTTGTACGGCCTTTTAAAAGTGCGATTTTTGCGATCTGCTACCGACCTTCCTATTAGTCAGTCACATGACCTATGACGTACACTCCGGAACGGCTCCTTGGTCAAGACACTATCCCACCTGTCACTCACGACTATCCTGACACCTGTCAACAACATGGATTCTGACAACTCCGATTCATCCTCGGATCCTGACACATTTTTCGAAGTGGCAGAGTCCGACCCAATGCTGGAGGACAATGTGAGGGGCGTTATGCCCTATAGATACGAGCCATACTTGGATGAGTTGGAGCCACAGGGTTCTACGGAAAGTTCGGATGGCGAGGCAGAAGGCGCTGTTGGTGGTGCTGCTGTGGCAGACGGTCGGATGCCTATGGATTTTGGCAGACTACAGCACGTGGAATGGTAACTTCCTTCTTGTTCACTTTTCTGACAATGAACACTCCGTAAGATATTGTACTTTGTAATATCCACCACAACCAGCGTTTGCACCAGCGAGCATGTGTGTGTGCAGTCTGCCTCCTCACCTCCCAGAATTAGCCAAATAGTCACCATTACTAGCCTACAGATCGCAAAGGGCCATTGTTGTTTCCCGGTGCTTGTCATAGTCTTAATCTTTATTTAGTTATGTTATTTTTTTTGAGAGCGATGAAAATACCAATTAGGTCTACTATATTAGTTTGCCCTGCGTCATACTCATACAGTAGCCTATGCTATAACCCAGTAGTAGCCTATGCTATAACCTAGCTCCTGACCAGTGGCCATCCTTCCGCGATTAGGCTAGTTCTACGTCGGCTTTTCACGCGAATCAACCCATGACATTGACACTTTGTAAAGTTCTGTGACAATTGTAAGATTGTTTCAAGCCCCTTGCCTTTATCTGTTATATTTTAGGTGTTCTTGTGGGAGATGTGAGCCAATGCCACTGGTAGTGGAGTCGGTGTGCTGCCGCGAACAGTCAAGAGTGTGCGAGAGGAGAGAGGAGGAGGGAGCAGACACCCGCTGCATCACAGAACATTCTGGCTTTGAGCCAGTTTGTCTGAATCTGCATGTTCTGCGCACCGCACATTTCCACTATCGGCAAGAATACGGGATGTAGAGGGAAACGAGTGAGTATAAATCCATTGAAAAATCATTGTCTGGACTATGGGAAATTGAGTTTTAATCACCATGACGAAAAAGTATGCGTAAAACGCTGCATTGGGTTACAGTAGGCCAGGCCTACATCAAAAACCTGTTTTTTTTTTCTGTTTTTCTTTCAACTTTAGGGGGAAAGAGGTACCGGATCAGACAGTTTGTGCATGGTGCTACGAGTCCCGGGGGAAGACATGCGGGGCCCCCTCCCTTCCTTGTGTGGGGTTTTCCCGGAGAACTTTTCCCCTTTGATTACGGGGGTTCCGGACAAAAAACAGCCCGGATAAAAACAGGTATGCTGTTTCTTTTTTAATTTTGTTTTTTTGTTAAAATTTCGATTTTGTAAAACTGAAAAGAATCCCCAAAACTGAACCTCGGGTTTCACATAATGTGTCCCCTTTTTTACAACTTACAACCTTAAAACAAAAGGCTAGCAAATAAAATTTACACCTTCACCAGGGAAGGGTAGCTGATATTTTGGACATAGGGGTGCTAAATTCGTATTTCAGGGAAAAGGGCAATCAAGCCCACGGGAAAAGGGAAAAAAATGTACAACACAGACATCTACCACCCTGTAAGAACTTTTCAGAACCCCAAAAGGGGGGGATGGCGAGGTTCCCAACCGAAATCAAAAGCACCAGGGCAAAGATAAATTAAGTTTTGTTTATTCCATTCCCCGTTCTCATGTACATTTAGGTGTTTTGAAGAAAGCGGTCTTTTGCATTGAGCGCCCTCTTTCCCTTTTCGAATGATGCATTGAGGGGCTTGAACAGGGACGGGTCTGGAGTCAATCCCCCGTTGTATCCTCACCTCACACATGGCCCCCCCCCATCAGCTCTTCGCTAGCCGTTCAAGGAATATGGGAAAAGGGTTAAAATTAATCCAACCTAAATGACACACGACTAGGTACATCTCAAAACAAATCATATCTGAAACATTTCTATTTTTGTTTTCCAAAAAGAGGGGCCCCCTGTAAACTTTCCTCACATGTAGCCGCCCTTTCTTATCTTGGATACCCCGCAGGTTGAACACATCTCGCCCGTGCGCCCCGCTCCCGGTTTGGCCTTTCGTGAAATCAAACAGCCAGGACCCTCTAAAAAAAAACACAAACAGAAAAAACGGGAACAAAGGGACCATTCTAACAAAAACTTAAACAAGTCCCCCAAAAAGAGCCCATTTTACCCCTCTATTTTCGGTTGCACTCCCCAACGGGGCGCCCAAAAGCCAGCCCTAAACCCTCCCAAAAAAAACCACTTCAGGCTGTTTTTTCCTGTGCACTGCAAATTTGCAAAGCGTTTTTTGTCCTCGTTTGTAATCCTCTGGATAAAACGCGGGCAATTTAATGAAATAGAATGAAATAATGTCCTAAAAGAAGTTTCAGGGAATTTTCTTTGATTACCTTTCTCTCCCTCCCTTTGTATAAAAAAGGGGCACATTTTTGGCGCAAAGGGGTAATAAAACCTTTGGGAAAAGCTTCGGGTAGGAGCCCTGGTGTGACGGGACAGGCGTTGTATTCGAAACCAGCCTCTTTTTCCGGGAGATTTTCTCCACTTCATGACACCTTCGATCTAAGAACTTTGTACAAAAATACATGAAAATTAGCACGAGCAACAGAACTGTGTACAATCTCTGTAAAATAACTTAGGAAAAAACTAACAAAACTCGCCATTTTTACGCTGCCCCCCGGCCTTCCGGGACTCCCGTGCCCCAAAAGAAAGAAATCCCCAAACCCGGTTGCCGTTGTGGATTACGATGCTATGTCCTTTTGTCCCACAATTGTCCACCCAGGGGGCTCGAGACCCGACCGTACAAGGGTTTTTAAATAATACTTCCCACCCAGGGTTTGGGGGCCGGGCAACCTCTATTTTCCAAGCCGCAGCTTCTTCTTACACCTGAGTAAACTGTGTGATGAAAAAAATTAAAAGAAATCTAATGTACTGCTTAAAGGGTCTTAAACTCCAAGGGCATAACAAAACCCTTTTTTTAGAACATGAACAGGTTTTTAAAGCCTGAAATGCCCTTCCCCCACACACAGGATTTCAACATAAAATTGTCCAAACCCAAAAAATCTTATCTTCAAAAAGGAATTTCAAGATGTTATTCCCTTTTTTAAAAAATTACTTTAAAAAGGGTTTCAGGGGAAATTACCTTGGAATGCCATATTCAACTGGGCTGATTCGGGAGGGCCCTCTAATCATCATTTTATGCCTTTTGGTGCTGTCTGCACGGGGTCCGACCCCCACAAACCCCGGGACTTCCCGGGGACGCGCAGCCCCCCTTTTCCCATGGTAGCCCCCCAAACCCCATTCTAAAAAACTAAAAAGCAGGAGATTTGAGACATAACATTGATAGTATAAAATTTGTCCTTACAAACGACAAAAGTGTGTTTTTTCTATACGGGAAGGCTCAAAAATAGAGCAAAATACATCTGAAATTCCCTGACAAGTGTAGCCCAATCCTGTTTTCCGGAGCCCATTTTTTGAGTAGGTGCCGACTTAGCGCAATGCCCTGGGTGTGACGCCCTCACCACCCCACAGGGTTCCCCTTTCGCCTAAAAGGACAGACTGGCAACTCGCTCGCCCCCCAACCCCCTTCACAGCTTTGAAAAAGCCCCTGGTCCTGATGTCTGAAAAACTTCTTTCCGCATACAGCAACGCCCAACTGGAAAGAAAAACCAGCACCTTGGTGACATGGCCCCTGAAGAAAAGGGCAGCACAAAAAACCACCCACTGCTGCTGCCGAAGAAAAGGGGTTGACTTTTCCTTGCCCTTTGGGGTTCCCCCCCCTTTCCCCCCACTGGAGGGTGCCTGCAACTGTGTTCCTACTTTTTTACACGCCAGACGTGACCTGCCCCACAAAGTCCACAGCCCGCACCCTTTTTACAAAAACCGGGACCCGGCATTCCCCGAACACAAAAAAACGCAACCGCTGGCGCCCAGTGGGGGGCACTGTGGGTATTGGGTTTGGGCTCTCTTTACTGAATCATCAGAGACCAGCTTGTAGCGGGACACTTTGACAGTTGTCATCTGATCAAGCCACAAGAGGTTGAGTTTTCGGGGTTTTGAAAGCAAAAGCATCATCCTCAGTCTGATCCCCAAAAGCCTTGAGTATAGCCCCCACCCTGGGGAAAAAAAAAATGTTTATTTTAAAAAAAATCAGGCAGCTTGAAGGAAATCTTCATTCAATACACACAACTTTTTGTGAAGCTTGCTCGCACTAGTAAATTTGTAGATTGTAAAATAGTCTTTTCCTAAGACAGATAGTTTTTCCAACATTCTTGTGTAGATGTGAAAATAGATGTTTGACATAGAAAAGGATTGTCATTAGTGATGTATCTATCTACACAAGATGCAATGCTGAAAAGACCCGTTTCCCCGGACATCTGTTTGGCTAAAATACGTACATAAATGATAAAATACCTTTAGTCCGTCCCCTTCCTTTGAACTGCATAGCCACCGTCCTTGTTGGTGGCCTCAGACACACTTGAACGGAAAAGTCACTGTGCTGATCTTCTGTTGAATTCACCTGAATAAATAAGTAAGTAAATAAATAAATGTGTGTATACATAGTGTGTGTGTGTAAAAGTTAAAAAAAAAACTAAAAAATAGAGTTTCCTTCCAACACAGGTAACCTAGTAAAAAGTAGACCAGTGTATTTGTCTTACAATCAGCTGATTCTGCACTGGTTGAATTGAGTTTGTGGTGGGTCTTGTTAGGTTTTTAGTGTTTTTCAGTAATGACAGTCCATCTATCTAGTTAGGTACAATGGAGTAAATGGTGTAACGGTTATGTTATATGTGCTACTGTTGTAATTACACCACAAAAGTACTTTTACTTTTAACACCTCTGGAGATGGTGAGGGTGAAGGTCTGAGAGAGGGGGCACTGGCACTTGATATACTGTAATGCTGTGTGTAGTTAGTCAAATAAAATCTTTAGTCAGTAACTTAGTTGACCTGAACGCTTTCCGAAAACTTACATCAGTAGATGGGTCCCCGTCAGGAAAGTCATCGCTTTCCTCTTCAGCAACATACTCAGACTGGCATTCCTGTAGTACCTGAAACATAAATAAATAAATCACAAGATTTAGCGTGAGTTGGAGGGGGAAAAAAACGCTACCGCAAACCTAAAACAAACACTTGAGACTTGACTTTTGCTAACACTCTGAGGTGAACTTAGCTGAATAGCTAAAGCACTTAGCACTAGTAGCCAGCTGAGCTGAAGTGTTCAGAGCTAGCGCCAACTTCAACTATGAAGAACCACCGCAAGCTGTTTACACAGTGCCAAACACTCATTCCTTTGCATTTCATTTCCCTTCCATTATTAAAATATAGTCCAAAATAAGAAGGTACGTACCTCCAATCTCTGCCTTTTCTCCAGAGCATGAGACCTCCGGCTCTTGACGTCGCCGTTCGCCCCCGGGGCTAACCTCGAGCTTGTCCCTCGATGAAATATACGCGGAACCGAATTGGGCAGCAAAACCTTCTTCAGACGAACATCAATACCAAGCTGCTCCTTCAGAGCGGGGATCGAGTCGTAGCACTCCTCTTCAAAATGCGCTGAGCAAAGTACAGACGACGAGCTTGGCTTCCATACTGTTCCTTTCGGACCAGCTCTTGTCCTACAAACTTGTTGCGTCCAGAGTTCACACAAAGCAGGGTCTTTCGGAAACCGATGAAGGGTAAAACCGTTCTCCCTGGTGTTTGAACAATACGCTGCAACACACCGCTCAGGCATGTTCTCAACAAAAATATTAAGAACAAAACTTTAAAGATGCTAAAACTGCGAGTACGACTTACTGTGACTAGAAATGATCAAGGTCAAGGGTGGCAGCAGGTGCAATCAGGTCTAAAAGCGTTCCGGAGCATACGTCATCTTTATGTTGGAACGTTGTCAAGACACTGGCCTGTGGATTTCAGTGGCTTGCGTACAAATTTCGAAAATAACAGAGAACCGGGCATATTTATCACAATTATGTATTTCAAATCGAAAATAAAAGTTATTTTAGACTAAATAAAAAAAGGTAGTCTCTAGGTGTCATGAGGTCTTTAAACTATGAGGTTTTAACTAACTAGTGTGGGCTTTAATGCATGAAAATGTTTCCAGTACACCCTTTCTCTTCATCAGGACCATGACCTAGGCAAGAGGCCTAGTTATACTGGAGAAGAGTTTCACTGACACTGTATGTCTCTTGGCTTACACGTTAATATGTGCTACCAACATGTTACTTACATGGCAAGATATATTCACAAGTTATTTTTCCCCGAAAAGTTATCAACAGTGTGGTACTATAATTGACCTTTATCTGTTTCTACTGCTGCTTAGTTTTTGCTCTTCCCTGCTTGTTTGTCGTTCTTATTATCTTGAGTCACTGTCATTTCAGTTTTTATTTATATTTTTTTCATTTTCAGGTAGTGGAAGAAGTACTCGGATCTTGTGCTTATATACTTTTACTTGAGTAACATTTTGAATGCAGAACTTTTTACTTGTAACAGAGTATTCCTACACTCTGGTACTTCTACTTCTGCCTATAAGCATGAAAATATACTTTAAGAAACAAAAGTAAAAGTACTTACTATGCAGATTTGCCAATTTCCAAATAATATAGATATATGATATACTTCATTATAATTATGAATGCACTCATGTGTTTATCAAAGCTGGTAAAGGTGGAACTAATTGAATTACTTTACTGACTGCAGGGTAACTTGTGAATTTTACCCAAGTGTAACGTATGTGTTATGTAACTGTTAATATTGTATGTCAATAATCCATATCCGCAAATTAACTAAAAGGTATTACATGCATGTATTGGTGTAAAAGCAAAAATATTTACCTCCAAATTATGTGGGGTACAAGTACAATGTTGCAGAAAATGCAGATATTTAAGTAAAGTACAAGTACCTCAACATTTAAGTACAGTACTTGAGTAAATGAACTAAGTTACTTTACACCACTGGGTGAAAGTTAGATAGAAGTCTGGACAGAGGCACAAGGAGACAGTATACAAACAGAACAGCTGGTTGAATGCACTCACCCTCAGCTCATGTTCAGTGCGGTGTACTCCTAACTTCTTCAGCCCAATAGTCAGGTCGTTGAGACAGATGCCACCATCCCGGTTCACATCCAGGACCTGGAACAGAACTTTCAGTCTGTGCTCCTGCTCGGGCCCTCCACACGTGTCACATTGATGCGTTGACTGACCCGTCTCCGAGGGTCGGTCCCACCCCCCGGGCTGCGGGGGGTCTGCTATAGATGTTGAGGGGGGGTCTTCACTGTGACCGCCGCCCGGGTCGACCCCTGGATGAGTGTCACCTGATCGGCATTGGCAGAATACACCGCTGAGCAACGACGGCATCAATGAACCCTGCTGGTGCATCATAGGTGTCCGGCACGATTCGCCACGCTGTAAACTCTGTACTTTCCCGTTTACACTCAGCCGGAAAGCACTTAAAGCCAGCGGTATGTCTCGAGCTACGTTCTCGAGCCCTGACTACCACGTCACACGTCCCTCCATTTCAGCCAGCATTGAAAGGAAAAGCTACCAGAAGCTGGTAATCCCAAAAAAACGAATTTTTACCACAAACCAATTTGCAGAGCTCCCCTGAGCCGTAAAGTGTTATTATCTACAATAGCATTGAATAAATTAGCCGAGTAAGCTGGTTTATTTAAGGTGACGTTAACGTAAATGTTGACGCTAGAAGCCGGTTAAAGGAGACGCGGATCGTGACCTGTCAGTGCCTTACCTTTTATTCGTTAAATGACTTCACAGTATCGAGTGTCAGAGTGTATACCGAGCTTATACATCGCAAACCACGAATAAAGGTTCCTTAAGAAAGCCCGGTATGAGTAAGATATGTGTTTCGATATTGTAGTCCGTTAACTTGCCGACTGAGAAGAGAAACTGTGGCTCGGGTAACCGGCTGCCCCAGAAGTCTCGCTGTACAACGCGAGACTACAACGTCAATTTATCAAAGGGTGCTGGGAGCTGTGGTATTTGGCACCGACCATAGACTGCTTTGACTGACAGGCATGGCTTCTTTCTAGACGAGACCATATGACGATACATAGCCCTTTCGTAAATAATGTTTCACCTCGACGGGAAAACGGACATGAGCATATTTAATGAGAATTTGACGATAAGAATTTAAGCCTGAGGATATTGAATGGAATTCTGAGAAACGTAAATGTCACTCAAACTCGTTGATGGCACAACACACTGGTGCCATCTTTTGACTCCAATGTGTAATGCAAGCCGAATTTAAAGTTCAGAGGTAGACTATCATGTATTTCAATTCCTCAGCAAATGGAAAAAGTACTAACAAAACAATCATGACGAACACTCAACAGATTCCTTTCGTTCTCCTATCACCTTGTTTTGCTAGTGGGGGATCATTTATCTTCATTCAGAACTTGTAAGTTATAACTCCTTTCCAGATGGATTATCCAGTTTGATACCGATGACAGAGTATCAAACCGGACACTTTTGAAGCTGTGGTGGAGATGAGGACATTCAACAGACTGTTGTCCATCATGGATAACCCCACCCACCCTCTCCACCTGCTGCTGGAAGGACAGCGGAGCTCCTTCTCCAACACACTGCTCCAGCTCCGCTGTCACAAGGACAGGTACAGGAGAACATTCCTGCCTATAACCCTGTATAACAACTCACCTCTGGCTGCAGATAACTCTGCTCCATAGCCTCTCTGTGATCACTGGACTTAAACCATACTGTTCATTCTATATGTATTATATTTAATATTCCACACTTTCACACTGATTGTACATATTATATTCTGCTTTATATTTTTGTTTATATTTTCTGTACATTTGTTGTCCAAATTTGATATTTTTCACTTTCTTTTTAAATGCTATTTTATTTAATTTATTCTAATTACATTGTCTTGTTTTAAAAAAAAAATTGTTCTGCTGCAACGACAAAATGTCCCAAATCGGGATCAATAACGTAATTCTATTCTATTCTATCCATAACATAATCTTTATGTTGTGGTTAAATAAATTAAACATCTTATCAAACTATTACTTTCTTAAATTAAAACAATCCCTCGTTTGTAAAGATTCCTCTTCACTCTTTCACATGTTACATTTATATTTATGATTAAATCAATATAAAACGTATTACTCTGTGTATTAGACACATATTCCTGCTAATCATTTTACACATTCATTTAGGCAATTTATTTGACATTCCTTAAAATGTTTTACCTAGTTCTTTACTTAATACTAATATATGTAAAAGGGTAACTTCTAATTATACATATGCGCAATTGCAAAGTTGACTTCATACCTTTTAGATTTCGAAATGTTTTTGAAAATATAGTTAGTTGAGATTTCTTTCTGATAGGCCTACATTTTGTCATCATTGAGTGTTTTTATAAACATAAGACAGAAATAAATAGCAATGCAAACATAAACAGCTGATACTGACCAACCACGACTGTAATATAACGTGAGATAACGGGGACAATTCTTATTTGGCTTTTGAATAGTACCGTTTATTTGGCTCCGAGAGATATCCAACCAATGGGGTTTCTCTGGGCGGGGCTACAGGGCACGCCCAGCTAACGTAAGCGTTGTTGTAGGAAGAAGAAGCCGATTCTGGAAGCCATTACGTTGCGCACATCAATTGAGTAAATTCTACTATTTGTGCGTACAATACGCACAATTACCTCTCCAAAAGAGGAATTTGTGCAATTATGGCATCAGCCGCGAAAAAGAGAAAAATGAATTTCTCGGAGAGAGAGGTGGAAATTATTGTGGAAGAAATAGAGAAACAAAAGCACACTCTGGTTAACCACTTCAACGCTGGAGTCACCCACATGGCAAAGAATAACGCGTGGGGAGATATCCTAAAAAAGGTAAACGCTGTCACCACCTGTCCCAGAGAGTTGCCCGAGGTGAAGAAGAAGTGGTCTGACATGAAAACGGAGGTCCGGCGGAAAGTGGCCCAGGCTCGGGCTGCTATAGAGGGAACCTCCGCTGACTGCACTCCAGCTCCCGTCATCCTCACTGCGATGCAGCAGAGGATCTGTAACCTGCTGGGGGAGGCCACCATCATCAGTCTGCCTGCTGGAGACTCAGATGCTGAGATAAGTTTACCTGTGACCGTGAACGCCACCGTCACACTGGCAGAGGGTAAGTCCGCACAAGTTTAACTGAGCATGCTCAGGATACAGTTAGTAGGCCTATTGAGGTTGTAAAGTTACAAAGTACATTTGCTCAAGTACTACACTTCAATTCAATTTTGGGAGACTTGTACTGTGCTTATTTAAGTATTTCAGTGTTTTGCTACTGGACTTCAACCCAACTATAAATTGGGATGAAATCCACTACATATATTTATTACCTTTAGTTAGTTTACAGATTAGGATTAATGATGGTAAATATAATCAGCCCTTAAATTAGACTTTAGTTCACCTGGAGTAAATCCAGCAGCTACCCTGCAGTATACAAAGCCAATAAACTAGCTGCACCTTTACCAGCTCTGAGAACACTTTAATGATCAATAATTATAAAACATATCAGAGATATTATTCTGAAATGGACCAATCAAACAATGACTACTTTTACTTTAGGTTTTTTAAGTATTTGTTATATCTACTTTTTTCTTGTGTAACATTTTGATTGCAGGGTATTCCTGTACAGGATCTGACTACTCTCCCACCTCCGTTAGTATGAGAGGCAATGCTGCTACTGTATAATAAGCCAGAAAAATTTCCTTTGGGTGGATTCATTGTCAGAGCTCAGTGATAAATGTTGGTGAACACTTGAGGAATGTGCAACACTGAACAAGCATTGTAGAATATATCACCCAATTAAACACTTAAATACATATCCTTCAGCGGAAAAGACGCTCTATAGTAGCTTTTTGACAAAACATGAAACCTGACACTTGGCTGTGTAAGGGTAGAGTTGTGGCGAGTTTCACAGCATCTGATGCTTCCACACCAGGAGGGGATGAAGTGCATTGATCCCTCTCAAAGCCCTCATCACAGCTTACTATGGAGACAGGTTCTAAGTAATACAAAAAAATCCATATATTTAAAAGAGCACTTACTGCAAGTATTTGGCCCATTTAGGAGACAAATATCATAAATGTCTTTTGAAGGCCTGTTTATTGCTGGAGATTGTTTCTCTTATTTCCTGGGATTGTTTGTTGTCGTGTTTTTAAGCGCCACGCTGTCTGTTTCTTTTAGCTCTTCCAGCGGGCTCCTCTACAGTCTGTGATGAAGCAAAGCCGCTGACTGGTAAGGGCTTTCATTATTATATACGTGAAACTATCAGTCTGTGTCTTCTATAACCATCATGGCCCCCGGTAGACCCCCTCACATATAACATCACTGACTATAACAACCCCTGTTGTGTTAATAACTGTGCAATACATATCTGGCTGCTATACTTTTATTTTTGTGTATTTTGCAATTGTGGGATTCTTGTATATATATGTTTTTAGTATCTTGGTGGTAACATTAAGCTGTCTTTGGCTCTTTCTGCTGTAACAATGCAAATATCCCCTCTGTGGGACTATTAAAGGTATGCTGATTCTGATTCTGAACATTAATGAAGATTTCTGCTCCTTATATACCGTTAGCACACAACCAAGACATAAATGACTAAAATGTTGGTGCTAAAATCAGTTCAATCAAGTCAGTAAATAACAAAGGCAAAGTTTCAATGCTTTGCAATCCTTACTGGAATATTTGCCTTTTCTAAAATTGTAGTAATTACAAGTAGTTAACTTAAATGTAATGTTCTTAAAGGTCTCCTATTCTGCTCTTTTATGGCATATATTGTAGGTCTCAAATATATAATAAGACGTATGTATGTTCCAAACCAGATCAAGCATTATTTCTGAAACACTTCTCAGTGTTTACCAGTAGAACAGTGACATTTATGACGTATATGGAGGACGATAGGTTGGGACGTGTCACGTGGGCGGGACGTTGCCAAGAGATCCATGTAGCCCACATTTCCGATATGACGTCATATAGGCAGCAAATCTGGATCAGCTCGTTTGTACCCCTGTTTTTAGAGATGTGGGTAAGGAGGAAAAGAGAGAGGGTTGTATTTTCTGACACTTTGTGAGTCTCCTTACACAACGGGGACACATATTTATGTATAGAAGACAGCAAAAAGTGCATTTTGCATAATAGGGGACCTTTAATGAAAGTAAAAAGCTGTAATATCACAACCAGTATTTAAAATCATGAGAGCATTATCAACTTCAATATTCAAAACATTGTCTTCTTTTATGATGCTCTTCCAGTCATTACTGTGTCGCTATGATGTTTTTATAATTATGTGAGGGGTGTGTACAGTGTTTTGACTCAAAATAATCAGTCCTCCTGTTCTGTGCCAGGTTTTGCGTTAATGTGTTTCCAGAACAGTTTCTGCTTCTTTTCTTTTCTTTTTCTGAAACTTTAAATTGAGTCTCTAGACACCTCGGTTTTCTAACATTGGTTTTCGGGTAACATCTTAGTGTTACAGCACGAGTTGAGCCGCCGGCAGAGAACGAGCATCCTCCTGCTGTACTGCTCTCTGTGCTGCTTCACTGTTTCATCCTCCTGATGTCATCCAGCTGTGCCACAGATTGAGTTTTTTCATCCATCCATTAAAAAGGAACGAGCTGTGGTGGAAACTTCTGAAGCAATGGAGATGAAACTCAGAGAGACACTGGAGAGCAGGAACTTAATGGCAAAACACTGTTGGGTTTATTCGGAGTTACGGCCGGAGAATTGACAAGACATTTACTGTAGACACGAGTTGCCACAGCAGTTGATAAACCAACTCTGAAGATCTCGACAATAGGAAGAGGTTTTAACTAGTTCCAAATGCATGATCAACATTCTCAGAGCAGCAGACTAAACAAGTTTGGACAATATGTTTAACTTAAACTGTCATCTAGGTCACAAATAAGGTGTTTACCGGAGCATAGTGGGCCAGATAAACTGGCGCTAGCTGTCCCTAAATAATAAAGCCAATCTTAGGTAAGCTTGAGCTTGTACCCACTGTGGGAACAACAAGGCTTCGGAAGCCCAGGCTGCCCCTCCTTAATGAAGATAACAGCACCTTCAAGGCCGTAGAGCCAGGTCAGAGGAGGACAGAGAGAAGAGATTCAAATGAGCTAAAGATTTACAAGCTTACACAAAATATTCCCGAACACGAGCCTGAGTGAATCCTCACCTGCTCCTGTTGTTCCACAGCGAAAATCATTTGTTTTGAGATTCTTAGGAGCAGTTCTTGCAAACCAAGACACAGATATAGTTATGTTATAATAATGCTGTTAGAACGTTGGGGGGTCCAGCAAAGCAGAGGGTTAAATGTATTATTAGGATTAAATAATGTTTTAACATATTTAAGACCAATTCAAACCTGAAATCCATCCCCTACTCCAGCTCCATACTTATTGCTCTGACAGGAGCGAGGTACTGATCTTCTCTTCTCTTTTTTAAAACTTTTTATTTATTCGCTTATTTCACTAAACAGATGCACTATTTTCAGAAAAAACATTTATATGTATTATATATAGCACAGATAAATCACAACAAAGTAAACAAGAAAAAACTGTGAAAAAATGAAATAAATAAAAACACAAAAACTAAAATCTAAACAAGAATATATTTAGAGTTAAATTAAAGCTGATTGCCAGGCATCATACAGTTCATATTTCATTATGGGTCAAGTGAAGGGATAATTTCATAAATTGCATTGAAACGCACTTACATAACCCTGTTGCCTGTTTAATTGCCATTAAAGTCATTTTCCCTTTTTAAATCTTTTTCCCTGAGAATGATGTGCCATCTGAAGTGATGAATGCATATACAGTACACATAATGGTCTCCATCAGGGCTCAATAGGCGCCATTTGTTACGAAGGACTTGAACATGTGGACAGCTGGCCCTTGAGCCCACCAAGGTACCATGTGACCTGCACTCTTTGACTGTCAGGAAAGCTATGTTTCCGTACCGTTGGTAGAAACCGGCCACCTGGTCATCATGATGCCACATCTTGTACTCTGTGGTTGCATTCAGACCAAGGTCTTCCACAAACCACTGGTCTCCTAGGAAGTTGCAGGCCAACGTACGATCGGTATATTGGAGAGTATTCTAATTTATACTGTATAGGCATACGCACATGTGAAGCGTTATATTTCAGCATAACTGAAAACAATCAGAACAAAAAAAAAAAGAAAACACGCTTGGTGATTTATCCCCAATAATAATACAATAAATATATATGAAATAAAGAGCATGAACTTTGTGTTTAAGATTTCGTTTTGTAGAATATTCTGAAAATATTCTGATATTCTCTTTTCCACTTCAGAAAGAAAACACATTTCCTGTCATGTTGAGCTACCTGCTGAGTGACCTGAGGATAGTTGATGCAACTACCATTTTCAGTTTCTCTAAAACAGCCTTTCTGTTGTGTTTCCAGCTGAAACTACTTTCCACACCCTGGAGGATGGAGGCGTAGTGGAGTACTGCACCACCACTGTGAGCGACTCCAATCCCACCATGGTGGCGGCCGTTGAGGCTCCAGTTGAGATGCTGGCGACGTCCTCCGCCTCGCCCCCTCCACCTCAGAGTCAGGCCAAACCTCAGGAGCTGAAGAGCCGCATCGCCCTCAACTCCGCCCGCCTGCTGCAGGAGCAGAGGGTCACCAACGTGCACATCCGTCAGATCGCCCAGCACATGGAGGGACAGAATGAGCTGCTGCAGATGATGCGGCGCTCTCAGGAAGCTCAGGCGTTCGCACAGGAGAGACAGGCCCAGGCACTGGAGGGGACCCAGGCCGCCCTGCTGGCCTTGGTGCAGCTGCTCAAACCCGCTCTCAAAGACTTGCGCAAATTCCTCCAGAGCGGGACTGAAGCGACCAACTCCAGCAGCTCAGCAGCAGCAGCTGACGGGGCAGGAGCAGAGGAGCAGAGGCCCAGAACACCTCCACCTCTTCCTCAGCTGGCCGAGGAGGCTCTATAGACTGTGTGTGTGTGTGTGTGTGTGTGTGTGTGTGTGTGTGTGTGTGTGTGTGTGTGTGTGTGTGTGTGTGTGTGTGTGTGTGTGTGTGTGTGTGTGTGTGTGTGTGTGTGTGTGTGTGTGTGTGCTTCGTGTCCTGAATTCTACATAAAGTCCTTGCACACTGACATCAGAAAACAATGAAAAGCTTGTCGAAAGCTGCCTTTGCGGTGAGCATGTACAGAATTTTACCTATGTTTTTATGATCTGGAGAAACCGTTTTGAAACCAGTGAAAAGCCACTTTTTACCTTTCACCTTCTGTGATTAACTAGCAGAGTTTATGTTATTTTATACATTGAATTTGGAATCGGAAATGTGTTTTTTAATGCAGAGATGCCGACGGTTATCACTAACATGGAATCCTTAGTTGGATCAAGTAACCCTGCAGTTCACCCTGAATGAAGAATACCCAGTCCTGTCCTCCAGACCGGAGACAGCGGGGGTTTTCAGTAAGTGTGCATTGTGTCTTCAGAACTGAATAAAACTTGAAGAAAAATCATTCGCCTGTGTTTTGTCTCTAGGGTGCATCACTACCTACCAACCAGGAGGGGTCAGTGTGTATAAGCAGGTTTCATCACTGGTGGAGCAGCAGTGTAGTTTAAAGTCATTGTGTTGATGTCGAGCAAATTGATTTGTCTTTAATTTGGAATATCACAGTCGTATACTTGTTTTTGTTACTGTAGATGTCCACAGTGAATATAAGAACCCTAACCCTAAACCCTAAATATGTCCCTGTTCCATCCTTAGGGGTTACAGTCCTTGCTAACCTCTGTTATTTTCACACTCATGTTGTCTTTGTGTCAAACAAATGAAATGTAAATATGTTGACATTTTTCTTGGGTGTTAAAGTAAGTGGTTTCCTGAGTCTATGGGATAGGGGATAGACAGTTATATATTGTTAATGAAAATAACTTTAAAGAATCGTAATATGGGTGAATGTTAACCTGTAAATCCAGCAGAAGAAGAATGTAAAGTGACCCTGAGGAACACTGTCATGATCAGATTGTTCTGCAACCGTATTTGGCCTTCCTTAGATATCCTCTTACTGTACTCTACCAGTTCAGCAGCACACAGCAAACACACTTATCTGCTATCTGGTGAACATAGTGGAGCATCAATCAGTTCTGTTTGACTCCGTAGAGCTGGCTGCAGTTGCAGAATGGAGATTAATTAATAATTTGATAACTTACTTGGATTTACTTACTAAGACTTTACTATTTCTTACTAATGATTTTGATTGTTTTTTAAGTCAAGAGTACTTTCAGGTTGCCGATGGCCACCAACACTGATAATGCCTCTGGATTTTGTATGTTTCTCCATGTGATGTCTCCCATATGAGGTTCGTCTGCAGCTCCCTCACTCACATTAACTAACATATTAAATGGATATTGCATATATTTTTCCAAATAGTGAACGCATTATCTGAAGTTTGTGTAAAACATTTGAACATATTTTCTCTTGATACTGTGTAAAAGATCTGTTTTCCTGTTTTTAAAAGAAACTAACTTATTCTTAATTTTAAAAAATCAAATATACTTAATAGGCTTCAATTTCAGTAGATGCTTGTTCCTCATGCTTGGCCTTTGTATAATTCGCTCTTTAAGTGCTGTGCCTTCATATTGTTATAATGGACGAAGCTGTTTAGCACAGAGGGCTCTGATAATTATTAGTCAACTGAATTAATTACATTTTTATTTATGTCCTCTAGAACTTTATTTTTTTAAATTAAGAACCCCTTGACTGTATTAGTTACGTGGCATCTTCTTTTGATTAAATTTGAAGTGTATATTTTTGTATTGCTGCAATATGTGCTGCTTTATACTCTCACATATGGGTCCTATAGTGACATATATAACGCTTTTGTGTATGTATTATAGAAAGGTTAATTTTTCCTAATATAGGTAACTGTAACTGCACATTTATGTCTGGAACGTATATAGTTTAGTTGATTAAGATATATGCATAATACATAAAGATACATAATTGTAATTGATGTGTTTCCAGCATATACACTAAATATATTGTGGTGGAAGAAGTACATGTTTTGTTTAATTTAGTAGTAGTTGTGAAATTGTGAAAGAGTGGTTCAGGGAGCATGAGACATCATTTTCACACATGGATTGGCCCCCACAGAGTCCAGACCTGAACCCGATTGAGAATCTTTGGGATGTGCTGGAGAACACTTGGCACAGTGGTCTGAATCTCCCGTCATCAACACAAGATCTTGGCTAAAAATTAATACAAGACAGAAATAAATGTTGTGACATTGCAGAAGCTTGTGGAAACGATGCCACAGAGAATGCGTGCCGTAATCAAAGCTAAAGGCGGTCCAACGAATATTACAGTGTGTGACCTTTTTTTTGGTCAGGCAGTGTATATTTAAAAGATAGAAGAAGATACATACGTAATAACAAAATAAAAAAATAATTAACATTAACAGCAAACATATATAAAATTACAATAGAAATTGCATACATCACAAGAGTATAATAATACACATTATAAAGAAAATACTGAATATATTTGAATACTTTACCATATACAATTCCAATAGGCAACATAACTATATATAATATACAGAAATATATTGACATATTACATATACACTTGAACTTTGCAAAGTAGATGTTTTGGGAATTGTTTTAGGTTGTAGAAAAGGAGAAATGTAAGGAACAATTTCTACAAAATATAAATATTGGCTTCCTAAATGTAGTGTAGAAGTAGTGTCAAGTAGCATAAAATTAAAATACTCAGGTAAAGTACAAGAACCTTAACATTTGACTTAAGTAGTCTTCAATACTTAAGTAAATGTATTTTACTACATTCCACCACTGCCTACATTTTCAGCTATGCACTCTTTGCACCTCTGCTGACACTTTGTTGACGGTCCCTAACTCAGGGCTGTTTTACAGCCGCGCTCACTGACTGTTGAACTCTCTGCGGTGGAAGGAAAGTTGTTGAAGATGCACTGAAACCGAGAAAAGTGCCAAGAACCCCGCCAAAGGTATACAGCCGAACTCTTCTAACCAGTATGCGGAGCACCGGACCAACGGAGCGGTAAGTCAGAGAAGTTTACCCGGCACTCAGCCTGCGGAGAGCCACCCGGTTCTGCGTGTTTGCGTGGCAGCTGTCTGCAACGCGAGACACTGTTAGCGCTGGAGGAAACACAGAAAAGTTCTCAAGCTGTTAAAAAAAACCTCACCATTCTTAAATCAAAGTAAAACATTATGTAGAATGTGTTTTGTTCTACCTGCAATGTGGGATAGAAACATCCAGGTATTTTTAATGTCCACATTTGTCATTGCTGCACACAACGTAACTCGCAGTTCCCAATGGAGCTGAGTTCATCTGCTTGTATAACTCTAACAAGTGTTTTTATTTCCTATTCCAGGTCTGAACATGTTTCCAGAGATGACTGACCTTGAAGCAAAGAAGGATTTCCAGCCCTCATTTTAAGGCCACGTTCAGTATATTTATTTTCCCCCGACTATTCCATTGGTGATCATCATACCATGAGCACACTCCAGCAGCTGGGAACAATGTCTTTTTTGATCAGAAAGAAGAAGTTCAAATTTCAAGTGCACTTTACATTGGAGGAGCTGACAGCGGTGCCCTTTGTCAATGGAGTGCTTTTCTGCAAGATCCGGCTGATTGATGGAGGGGACTTCGCCATTCTGTCATCCAGGTATTTAGAACAACGCTCCACTTCCTAGTTGTAAACCACTAAAATCTCTGCTGCATGCAATCTGCACACTCTACTTTCACTAAGATACTCTCTGACTATTCCAACATAAATGTTAAAATAAATCCCCCCCTTATTTCAATAGTTGACATTCAGAGGTAGGAGAAGTACACCATTTACCTCTGAGTACTCAAGTAAAGTACAAGTATCTAAAAAATGTACTTAAGTAAATGTATTTAGTTGCTTCCCACATCTGTTGACATTCTGTTTTCCCACACAGAACAGGTCTAGATTATGTACACACAGTCTGCTACAAAGGCGTGGATAATTGACCTCTGTTGTGAGTTTTCCACCTCAGATAAGAGCTACAGCAGTAAAACTGGTATGACACTTCACGTCACCACAGTATATGTTATTTCACCCTCATGTCTCCTGGGAAAATGGCCTTTTGTGCTGTTTCAGCCCCACCCTGACTACAGCGACACTGGGAGCTGCCCAGGGAGAAAACCAGCCTCCCGCCGCTCCTCTCTGAGCCTCTCTGAGTATGTTGAAGTTCAGTGGTTTGCCTAGGCAAGTTTTGAAGCAAGCAAAAAGTGATTCTTCAAACTGGCTTCTCTTAATATCTAGACCTCTGCAGGGTCAGTTCACTAAGTGACTAAATCAGAGGGACTATGTCTTTGAAAGAAAGTAGTTTGAAATAAAGCGATTCACTTTGAGGCCAGTCCATCATCTCAAGTAACAATGTGTAGGACAATTTGTCTAGTGCAATTTTCAACAGCGGCAACGACTTTCGCAAATACACACACACACGTTCATGCATTCACACTCGCACAACCTCTCACACACTTGACCTCCATGCTTAATTTCAGCTCCCTAGGGCGTCAACTATACACGCCAAGGGGTGGGGAACTTTTTATGGGACGTCCGAAAGTGCAGGCAATAGAGCTGCTGGTTGCTTTTTGCATTTGATCCCTTGTAGAGCTTACAATATTTTATAAAAACAAATAAGTATGTTTCCTTCCAAGGGTTTAGAAATAAACAGCACCTTGCAAAGCAAGAGGCAAAGTACGCTGTTGAAAGAGAAGAAGGAATTGAAAAGGTCCAATATACACTCAGCTGAGGGTGATAATGGATAACAGATCAATAATTGTTTTCAAGAAAGGACTAGAATAAGGATCAGTAAGTGTCTCTGTCTCCAGCTGCAGAGAAGAAGCTCTGCTAGCTTTATCCTTTTACCAGAACCCAGTCAAGAGCTTCGTGCATGGGATGACTTCAGACAGCCGGTCAGTAGGTCAGTGCTATAATCTGCAGGCTGTGTGCACATTTGCCTGAATGCAAATAACTCAGTTAGAGTCAACACTGTTTGGGCTCACAGTTACCTGACTTCCCTATAGGCTTCTGCGACATGTGTCCAGGTAAAGGCTCAAGGAATGTGCAGTGAGTTAGTGTGTTGTGGATGGGAATGGGAATGGGAGTTGATGAAACGCAGAAAGCACCTCAACCACAACCCTGACCTGCTACTGCTGCTGCTACATCATTCTGGAATCTATCTATTCTATATCTGTTATTTAACGTTGCATTGAGGCATTTAATCCACGAAGCATGTTGAAAGCTAGCTGATAATGGGCCATCTTTTTAACATGTGTATATCTTGAGTTTTGGATGTTTCTACCCTCTCTTTAATGGTGTAACAGTGGAGCTGAAGACCTATTTTTTCTTCAGGCATTGATATTTAACATACATCTTCTACATGAACAGCACATTGAGAGATGCACTTAGCAGCAACCCTGGATAAAAACCTCCCCTCAAACTAAATTTATTAGAACTATTCATTTAATAGCACAGAGGGGTCATACATGGAAGACACAACAGCTGACCATCAGAATCAGAATCAGTTTTATTACCAAGTAGGTTTACATATACGAGGAATTTGTTTTGGTGTATATGATGGATACAGAGACACAGAAAGAAGAATACGCAGAAAAATTCAATAAAATAAAAATAGTATTGTACATACGGTATATATATATATATGGTATAGTCTAGCGGGCAACTTTGGCTTCGAGGAAGTGCGCTCATCTTTCAACCAGAAGGTTGTAGGTTCGATCCCAACCCGAGCAGAAAGAAAATGGGCTCTTAATGGCCAACGGTGTGTGAATCTTTATGAAGGTTAGTAAAGGGTTAGTGTCAATGGGGGACCTGGGCCTTGTTGATAATGCCGGTACCAGGGGAAGAAGCTGTTTAGGTGAGGAGAGGTTTTGGACCAAGGGTCAACAGTTTGTGTCCAAGGTGGGAGGGGTCAGCCACAATCTTGACTGCCTCAGGGTCCTGGAGCAGGTTGTGGAGGAAGGGCAGAGCGATGATACGCTGCAGCGTGCCCTTGTCCTTGGCTGTAGCTGCAGCGTACCAGATGGGGATGGAGGAGGTGCGGATGGACTCCATGATGGAGGAGGGGAGGATGGATTCCATGATGGAGGAGGGGAGGATGGATTCCATGATGGAGTAGGGGAGGGTGGACTCCATAATGGAGGAGGGGAGGATGGATGGACTCCCATGATGGAGGAGGGGAGGATGGACTCCCATGATGGAGGAGGAGAGGATGGATTCCATGATGGAGTTTGGGAGGATGGACTCCATGATGGAGGAGGGGAGGATGGATTCCATGATGGAGGAGTAGAAGTTCAGCATCATCGTCGTTGGCAGGTTGAATGTTTTCAGCTGCCTCAGGAAGAACATCCTCTGCTGGGCTTTTTTGATGAGGGAGCTGATGTTCTGCTCCCACTTGAGGTCCTGGGCAATGATGGTGCCTCAGAAGCGTTATCACAGAGTGATGGGGGCGGGTGGGGCTGCATGAGAGCGTTAAGCTCCAGGTTGTGTTCTTGTATTTATTAATGTACACATTCATCATTTCATATGTCAGACACTCCTACAGATTGTTGTGAGACTGAAGACCCTGTGGAAGGAGCACGCGTTTCATGTGCTAAGAGGATCAAGCTTCAATTCACTCCTCGATTCAGATTATAGGCCCAACCACTGATTATCCAATATGACCACAATTAGGCACTTACTGATCATCTATGTGTTCTTGATTTTCATTATCTTCATACGTCCTGCATGGGTTGAATACACTGCTCTGCTGTACCTGTAGTGTAGCCTGCAGGGATGGCAGCGGGGCACAGTGCTTTGGTTGTGTTGTTAAATAGAGAAATGAAGAGCAGCTCAGTCAGAAGCTGTTGCTATTTGCAGTGCAGCTCCAGAAAAGGGAAGTGTAAGCAGTCAGATGTGTGTGTACTCAGTCTCCGGTCTGCTCTCAATGTTTATGGTCCTTTCTGCTCTTCAATATTCAGTGTTAGTGTGTTTGTGGTTACAGTCACTCATGTCACATTATACTTGAACCTAGACAGGTCTCTAAAAATGATCTTTGTCAAACCTTAGTTTGTCTGCTATCAGTAACTGAATTCAGCTTTAACACATCTGAATGCACTGGATCAAATTTTGATTTATTTCGATTTTTGTTCATAGATAAGGCATATCTTTAGATTGCTTTGCTAAGAAATGTAAATGTATAAATCTTTTTTTTTTCATAATATGTCTATTGTCATTTTCTTATATTGGAACAATATTTTTTTTTAAAACATGTTCTTACATACACACATACACACCCTTAACTTTCACTTGTACTAAATAGCAGCATACATATAAAATAAATAAATTAGAAAAATGTCCCTTTCATAGGCATTCCACGTTCCTTTCTCATAATGAGATGGTTCCCAGAGCTGAACAAAGTCCTTCCTCTGCTCTTAGCGATGTGTGTCACCACACCACCCAAAAGTTCCTAAACCAAGTCTTCAGTGATAGAGCGTCCATATTTCTCAATATAGAGCAATAGCCCTCCTGGCTTTAAGAAGTCCAGAGTCCAACATTTTAAATCTATAAATCTTGTTTGTGTGATCAGTGGTCAGCTTTGATGTTCCACTCCACCAAAGCTTCAAATAAGATAATAAGATAAGATAAGAATTACTTTATTAATCCCAGGCTGGGAAATGTTTGTGTTGCAGCATCATAATACTATACAAGTCATTGCACGTAGTAGAAAAGAAAAGAAAAAATAAGAAATAAACAACTTATATATATATATATATATATATATATATACTGTATACAGTCGGGTCCATAAATTGTTGGACATTGACACAATTTTCATTATTTTGGCTTTGTACCCCACAACAATAGATTTGAAATCAAACAATAAATATGTACCTTAAGTGCAGACTTTCAGCTTTATTTTGAGATCAGATCAGGTGAATGGTGTAGGAATTACAATACATTTTATTCAGGGTATCCCCTTTTTAAGGGACCAAAAGTAATTGGACAATTGGCTGCTCGGCTGTTGCATGGTCTGGTGTGTTATTTCCTCATTAGTTCATTTACGAGGAGCAGAAAAAAGGTCTAGAATTTATTTTAAGTGTGTTATTTGAATTTGGAATGTGTTGCTGTCAACTATCAATATGACGTCCAAAGAGCTGTCACTATCAGTGAAGCAAGCCATCATTCGGCTGAAACATTTTAAAAAAACATCAGAGACATACCAAAAACATGAGGTGTGACCAAATCTACTATTTGGTACATTCTTGAAAAGAAAGAATGCACTGTTGAGCTCAGCAACACCAAAAGACCTGAAAGACCATAGAAGACCTCTGTGGTGGATGACAGAATAATTCTTCTCCTGGTGAAGAAAAAGCCCTACACAGCAGTTTACCAGATCAAGAACAGTCTCCAGGAGGTGGCTGTATCTGTGTCAAAGTCAAAAATGAAGAGGAGACCTCACCAGAGTAAATACAGAGTGTTCTCCACATAATGTAAACATTAGTGATCCTCAAAATCAGGAAGGCCAGATTAGAGCTTGCCCAAACCCATCTAAAAGAGCCTGTACAGATCTGGAAAACATCCTATGGACAGATGAGACAAAGATCAACGTGTACCAGAATGATAGGAAGAGAAGAACATAGAGAAGGGAAGGAACTGCTCATGATCCAAAGCGTACTCCTCATCAGTGAAGCATGGTGGTGGTATTATTACGGCGTGGGCATGTTTGGCTGCCATGGAACTGCCTCCCTTATATTTAATGATGATGTGACTCCTGACAAAAGCAGCAGGATGAACGCTGAAGGGTTTCGGGCAATATTATCTGTTCCTATTCATCCAAATGCTTCAGAACTCATTGGGCGGCACTTCACAGAGCAGATGTACAATGACCTGAAACATACTGCAAAAGCAACCAAAGAGGAATTTCGATAATGGCCAAGTTAATCACCTGACATGAATCCAATTGAGCATGCACTTCACTTGCTGAAAACAAAACTGAAGGGAAACTGCCAAAAGAACAAGCAGCAACTGAAGACAGCCACAGTAGAGGCCTGGCAGAGCATCAGCAGGGATGAAATCCAGCGTCTAGTGATGTCTATGGGTTCAAGACTTCAGGCTCTCATTGACTGGAAAAGATTTGCAACAAAATATTAAAAGTGACTATTTTATTTATGATTATGTTACTTTGTCCAATTACTTTTGGTCCCTTAAAAAGGGGATACCAAGTATACAATGTTTTGTAATTCCTACACCATTCATCTGATTTGGATGTAAATACCTTCAAAATAAAGCTGAAAGTCTGCACTTAAAGCACATATGGAGTTTTTGATTTCAAGTCCATTGTAGAGGTGTACAGAGCCAAAATACTGAAAATTGTGTCAATGTCCAAATATTTATGGACCTGACTGTATATACAGTCGGTCTATGAACATAAACAATCAGTCGGACAAGAAAACATTATTGGGGTTTAGCTAAATATGAGGCAGGATATTATATACATAGTAGTGCAATGTATGGAAAAATAAATAAAATATAAATGTACAATGTAAGTGTCAAATGAGAATGTTGTGATCCAGTTAGCAGAGAGGCTAAGCAGCAGAGAGTTCTCTGCAGCCAGAGGTGAATTGTTGTACAGAGTTATTGCAGTGGGCAGGAATGTTCTCCTGTACCGGTCCTTGTGACAGCGGATCTGGAGCAGTCTGTTGGAGAAGGAGCTGTATAAAGACCTTTGTTCCCTGATTTTACCCTTAAAAGGGAGTGCCCCCCTTTATCTTAAAGACCAGCTCTAGGAACCAGTGGAAACTCATTTGGGAACCCTTTTCTTCCTGAGAGGATAGCAAATCGGAAAGGATTACAATAATAATAATATAAACAAAACTTCTATGGAAATGATTTGGAAAGTGAAATTTAAAAGATATCGCTGATTCTGCAAGACCCTCAGACCCTCAGACAGGGAATTCCAGAGCAGAGAGTCCTTGACTGCAGAAGCCTTTAGTCTTGAGCTGGGCCCCAGGAGCCAGCAGAGCGCTGCCTGGGGACCTCACTAGCACCTGGATCATGCAGGAGCTAGCAGTTTAGCCGGGGGCTGAACCATGAAGTACTTTGAATGTGATCAGTAAAGTCTTAAAATCGCTAACCCTGACACTGACCAGTGAGGAGACGCTTAAACTGGGGGACATGATCCCGTTCTCTATTAGCAGCTGGGGTTGTCCCAGTTCTAAAGACTCCTAAAGGCCCTGACACACCAAGCTGACTATCTGAGACTGGATAACGACTAGACATTGCTGAGTTTCTGACGGCCATGTTTTATGTTGTGTCCTGTACCACCGGGACATTCTCAGCTTCCTTCATCACGGCTGATTCAGCATGTTGAATTGACGAGGCTCTGTTGAAACAGAATCAGAATTCCTTTATTTGTCCCACAGAGGGTAAATGTATTTCTTTGCTTGTTGTTTTGGTTTGTCAGAGCAATAAGAGGCATGTTTGTGCCCGGCTCTACACGCAGATGTTTTCAGCAGCTGGTCACAGCTGTAGAAGAGGCGCTTGGAACAAACTGTTAGCATCAGCATCAGTAGAAACAGCTGTGCACAAAAAGGTCTGCGGCAGTAGAAGCTCGAACAGCTGATTACAGGGCGTAGAACACGCCGACCGCAACCCTCTGTCTCTCACTACACGGATTTGTCTCTTTTCCCCTGATAAAGGCTGTTGTGGGCAAAGATAAAATTACAAGTTGAACACATGTCGCCATAGCCACTATGATTGGCCAGTTATGTACCAAACCTGATTGGTTGTTGGATTCAGACTGGACTAATTAAACAGACATGGACATACACACACATTTCTTTTTTATTATTCAATTGTCAAATTAGTTTTTTTAATTCTTATAGAATAATATTGCCTAATGAGCTTTAAGAATGGATGACTGAAATCCTTCACCTGGTTGAAATATTGGGTTAAATTAAAGTTTTATAGTAAGAATGTGGCTTGGTTGGATAGAAATTCTTCTGATGACAGCTTCTATCAGACAACCATGACGCTCTTGCGTGGTGAGAAGTGGCTAGACAGCGTAACTGCAGAGCAAATCAAATGGAACATTTCTAGGTAATTGTTGATGAGTTTTGTCAGCACACAGCGCCACAGGCAGCAGCAGGGGCTGTTACACGGACATGGAGGAGATCAGGATCTCATTAATGAATGTCGTTAGAAATGACTCACATTTGGGGAGCAGCCCAATTCATTAAAGTCTCAACTCACATTAAGCTTTAAGCCTCCTCCGCCTTAGACATACACCTGCTAACTAAAGCAATGCAGTGTGACATAGAACCTTTCCTCTACCTGATCATAAAAACACAGCAGAACTGTCTGCTCTCATGATGATAACAGATGATAAATATTTGTCGTGTTAGGAGGTTTGAACTGTGTGTGTGTGTGTGTGTGTGTGTGTGTGTCTCTGTGTGTGTGTGTGTGTGTGTGTGTGTGTGTGTGTGTGTGTGTGTGTGTGTGTGTGTGTGTGGGTCTACTTGTGTGAGCAAGGATCATTTCCAGCTCTGTCTCATTCCTCAGATTCTTCCTAAGTGGAGTAACCAATAGGAGTTGTGTGCTTGTCAAAGTGACATTTTAACTCAAACACATTAGCTGCACTTTTGTGTTCTTGGAAAACAGACGAATATACTCTTAACACGAGTGAGTGAGTGTGTGCTAAAGAATGTAAGCATACAAGTTCACCTGCTGTGTAGTGAAGACACGGCCAGGCTCTGAGCCCTCTACTCAGCTGTTATTCATCAGAGGAAATCTCCAACATGTTCAAGAGACTTCAGCCAGGCAATTAGAGGCAGACATGCACACCTTCACGGATTCACTGCAGCTATGAAGGGTAGTGGTTTCCCCCTGCAGTGTTTAGATCAAGGGTTTCAAACTTAGGCCCGCGAGCCAAAACAAGCCCGCCAGAGAGTTCAATCTGGGCCACAGGATAACTTTCCAAAGTTTAAAAATGACAGAGAAGACATTAACTGCAACTGAACCTTCTTCCTTAATAGTTCCCACTGTAGTCTGTATGGTGTCGGTTCGGATTACTACACAGATGTGGAAATAAATGTCAAATAATTTCTAGTTATTTTGATCATAAAGTCAATTACAAGAATTTCAATGGAAAACTTTGAATTTTGCAAAAACAGTGTATACTGAAATGTAAAAGAATGCATTAGTCACTCAGACTGTGACTCCTCTAAACAGTGTCTTGCAGGCTGGGACCGAGCAGCCGTACAGGCATAGCTTCATTGTGAGAGAAGGCGCTGCTTGTATTTACTCGCTGCACAATGGTGTGTTTGTGAAGGCAGGCAGGTCGGCTGTAAGGAAAGAAGTGGCAGAACCTGTCTGGCAGTTCTTTGCCTCTCCCAGCCTGTAGCCTTGTTGTTTTAGGAGCACTAAACTTCAGGTCACCCTTTAGATAAGCGGAGTGGGAAAAGTTCCTTTGATTGTGTGAGGGTTAATGTGAAAAAGAATACCAGAGGGTATTTACGAAAGCTATTGAGAATGATTGTGCAGAAATAAATATAAGAAACCTGAACAGACTGACACAGCTATGCAGTGTTTCAAGTTCATGGTACGGCTCGACGCGCTGTTTGGTGTTGCATTAGGAGAAGTTTTGGATGGGACTGTTTTCTAGAACCACCTCGGCCAAGCAGAGTGGATAATAAAAGTTTATGTTAAAACATCACATTGTGCACAAACTACTGTCACTGTCCTTTATATCTCCACCCAATGCAGCTTTAATGTAGCTATATTAGTAGGGCAATTACTCCACCGAACTTTTAAGTTCTTTTGAGGTTTTTATAACGCAGTCCTTTGTTTATTCATTGCACAGATATCCATCCATCCATCCATCTTCTCCCGCTTTTCCGTCAGGGTCGCGGAGGTTACAGCTCCAGCAGAGAGCCCCAAACTTCTCTTTCCCTGGCCACATCAACCAGCTCTGACTGGGGTATTCCAAGGCGCTCCCAGGCCAGCAAAGAGATAAAGTCCCTGTAGAAAAGGCTCCAAAGTTGTGTTGATGTTCAGTACTTTCAGTTGTTGGGTGTAGATGATGAGGGGAGGAGGGGCTAGCTCACGTGTTTTGTGTGACGTGGCACTAGGTCAGGCGGTGGCCATTACAAGTAGTTGCGGGAAGGTTTTGTTGTGTTAGTGTGCGTAAATGACGGAAGACCACACATATACAAACATCCAAACCATTAAAGGACATAATAAAGAAGGTCAAGCATCATCTCAGCTCCTCATTTCTGGACACTGGACCTTTGGCCTTAAGTGGTGTTCTGGCCGACACACCGGGGTGAACCTAGTGATAAACTAGAGAACTAGTGCCAACATTGAGTTACCTTTAACTCTCCACTACATTGATGGTTCTTCGAGCCAGATATCATAAGGTTTACCTCCATGATGGAACCGCTACCAGAGTATGAGGCCTATGGTGCACGCCCTAGAAGGAAAACTCGCCTTCCATCGCACTACGCAGACTATGATGTGGAACATCCAGGCTACATCAATCAGAGATACAGACTGGAGGTAGAGACTTCTCATCAGGAGGGAACGGCCAGGATGACAACTGGAAGAAGCCAGGTTAATAGCAGACGCTTACCTCAACTCTCCTACACCCTTCTCAGACACTATGGCTGCACTTAACGATTTAAGTTTGGTCAACCCCATCAGATAGCGCTGAAGCGCATTGCTGCTGTAATGGACTCTCCGGACATTAAGCGGGGAGATGTTGCTGTATTCGAGAAGTTTGCTCTTCAGATCCAGTCATTAGTGGGAATGCTGAAAACCATAGGGTCTGAGGGAGAAGTGGAACTACAGTGTGGTTCACATGTAGCTCGTCTGCTGAGTAAGCTACCACCTGAACAGAGAGCAGATTTTCGCCGCTGCATGTTCTGTCAGGGCCAAAAGACTCACAACCTTACAGATCTCTCAGAGTGGTTGAAATAAGAGTCCTGGTGCCAGGACTCAGAAGGACAGTCGACCATGGAGGGATCGAAGGAGTCATCATCCAGACCTGAGGGACGGCAGGGCAAGCACCACACCACTGTGCTCCATGGTGCCAAGGACACTCGCATTAAACCAGAGGCTCATGTTCCAGGTAACTCATTCAAAGGGAACAAGAGAAAGCCATACTGTCCGTACTGTAATAATGAGGACCACTACCTCAGTCAATGTACAGCAGTAACCAAGCTGACCAAAGATCAGCTGACAGCATGGATAAGAAGTAATAAGCGGTGTTGGCGCTGTGCATGGCCGCACCAGGCAGCTCAGTGCAACTTAAAGAACACATGCGGCCTCTGTCAAGGGAAACATCTCCAGGTGCTGCATGATGTGAACTCAAGGCCACCTAAAGCAGTCTCAGCATTAACCTCGGAGAATCATAGCATGAGGCCCACAACTGAGGTATTGTACTTGGACAGACCCGCTGAAGGCAGTCAAGTCCTTCTGAAAGTCGTTAAGATTCGCATCCATCATAGGAATCGAACCATCAACACCTATGCCATACTGGATGATGGTTCGGAGAGGACTATGCTTCTGCCAGAGACTGTACAGAAGTTAGTGTGCAAGGGACGCCAGAGGATTTACCACTGCGCACGATCAGACAGGATGTGCAGACCCTTCGCGGTGCATCAGTCACTTTCTCCATTTCTTCTCCTGCCAAAGACCAGGTTTAAGATTACAGGTGACTTCACCACTGCTCACATTGGACTAGCAGATCATACTTACCCTATTGAGCAACTCTGGGAGAAGTACAAGCACCTCATTGGCCTTCCCATCCGGACCCTCACAAATGTGAAGCCACATCTCATCACCCCCATTGAAGCAGTCAGGTTAGGCCCTAAAGGAGGACCTGCTGCCATTCACACAAAGCTAGGCTGGACGCTGCAAGGCCCAGCTAGTGTTGTCTCAGGCTGTCTCATGGCCTCAGATTTGGAGGTGCTGATCCTCATCCCAGCCGCTTCACACTTGGTCGCGAACCGATCCAGTGAGTGCTGAAGGTCACAGACAGATGAAGCCATTAGGACCACATCATCTGCAAAAAGCAGTGGTGCAATCCTTAGCCCACCGAACTGCAGACCCCCTCCCCCACGACTACGCCTCGAAATCCTGTCCATGAATATCACAAACAGGATTGGTGACAAAGCGCAGCCCTGGTGGAGGCCAACCCTCACCAGAAATCGGTCCGACGTGCTACCGAGCACCCGGACACAGCTCTCGCTTTGAGAGTACAGAGATCGGATGGCCCTGAGTAGAGACCCCCTCACCCCATACTCCCGCAGCACCTCCCACAGTATCTCCCTGGGAACCCGGTCATACGCCTTCTCCAAATCCACAAAGCACATGTAGACCGGATGAGCGTACTCCCAGGCCCCCTCCAGGATCCTTGCGAGAGTGAAAAGCTGGTCCGTCGTTCCACGACCAGGACGAAAACCGCATTGTTCCTCCTCAATCTGAGGTTCGACAATCGGCCGGACCCTCCTTTCCAGCACCTTAGAGTAAACTTTCCCGGGAAGGCTGAGTAATGTGATGCCTCATAGATAGGTTCGTAAACCCCTCTCACAGCTTTAGTTTTAGTTCTGGAGTAGCTTAGGTATAATCTTTATTCAATTGTTTAGTGAGAAGAGCCTGTTTTCAGACACACTGGATCATTAGACTGCTGAGTGTTAGACACAGAGAATGCATCTGTTCGCAATCATTGGAAAACCCCTCAACACTCTACGATGACATCATCTGGACTATCATCCCATTGTGTAGTCATATCATTTTGAGGTGTTCAATAACATTCAGATACAATATCTCTCTTACACATGACACAATGCTCTTTACACATCTCTCCATAGTGAGGATGTAAATAACTAGAAACAACAAGCTACAAAAGAACTGAGCGCTGAACACAGAGGGACTTGATGTGTGAGCAGCTTTAAAACGACCGAAGGGGGACATGCCCTGCTTGTTGGTGGAAACACATGTGTTTGTATAATCATTATGGCATGTAAATAAACTGAATTGTATGTTTTTTAGAGCATGACTTTCGCTACGAGGACCCTGCTGAGGGTTTATTCCAATCACATTGCAGCTCAATGCATCACATGACTACTTTTGGGAGTTAAAGATGACTAATACAACGCAACAGTGGGGGATTCCCTGGTCAGAAGTGAGGTCAAGCTATCTGTGTACACCCATAGACATGTCGATTCACTGTAAATTGGTTTATTTATCAAATATGTGATCATCCCTGATGTGTTGGTGTGTGTAGAGAGGAGGTGCAGCAGAACTGTGTTCGATGGAGGAAGAAGTTCTCTTTCGTGTGTAAGATGGGTGCTAATCCAATCACTGGAGTGTTGGACCCCTGCCTCTGCCGGGTCTCTGTACGTAAGGTAATTCCCAGCAGCCACCTCTCTCTGCCTCTACTGTATATGTACAGTGGCAATGCCATTTCCCCTTACACTACCCAATATTGCAGGAATGATTGCTCTGCATGAAAGTAATGATCAGACGATATATCAGTCTAGCTGCCAGCATTGTGAACTTGAAAATGTTGAGTTCTCCAAATGTTATATGATAGAAATGTATCCCGATGCTAACTCACATTAGCATTATAGCCTATGCAGAAACAAGTTGCAAAATGCATTGGCCTATTTGGCCACTTTGGAGTGTTTTTGGGAATTATTAAGGATGTTGAATCCACTTCTAACATTTTTCAAATAAATAAGCAATCTGTCCAATCCAAATGATCCAGAGTCCCCTAAAACTTAAAAATCAGGACAAAATTCATTCAAATCAGCCCAGAGATAGTACACATATTAATATTTCTGGTTAAAACTGCATTTTTTATCCTGAAAAGCATTCAGTTAGGGGTTAGGGTCCATGTGATGTGCTGTAAAGTGTTTAAGGGAAAGACTGTGGATATGGTGTTCTCAATCTGACAGACTGCAGACTGTTACACTGACTATTGTGTGGTTTTTCTCTCTAGGAGCTCAAAGGTGGAAAGACCTTCTCAAAGGTAAGGTTAGTTTATGATGTGATTACAACCACTAAAATACACAAGACATAAAAACTCATATTCAGTCTAGCTGAGCAGAGTTTAGCTAATCAGTGAACTATGGGCTCATAAAGTTGAGGGCGGCATGGTCCTGTATAACACTTTAACAGAGTCAGTGATGGCCCGGTAAAGTTGTGTTGAACCCCAACCATGACAAAATCACAGGACTCTGTCACAGGGACATGTGACAGACAGGACCTTAAAGTGGTCAGTTACAGATCACATTGCGTTTACTACAGTGTGATTGTGTGTGTGTGTGTGTGTGTGTGTGTGTGTGTGTGTGTGTGTGTGTGTGTGTGTGTGTGTGTGTGTGTGTGTGTGTGTGTGTGTGTGTGTGTGTGTGTGTGTGTGTGTGTGTGTGTGTGTGTGTGTGTGTCCTGTCATTTAAAGTATCAGCTGTTTGAGCGGTATAAGCGTATGAAAAGTATGCACTAGTGTCTTTTCACAGTGTGATTATAGGTGAATTACTACACTCTTCTCAGAGAAGCATTTCTTGATTCAGTGAAAGCATATGGAACACATTTGCACAAAATATGTTAATATGATGGACAGTGGCAAACACACAAGCTCACACACACCACCACAAACTGTGACCCCTCGAGTGAGAAGTGCTGACTGAGCGGAAGATCTTGAAACCTAAGGTTAAAGGAGGTTATTGACCTCTACATGAAGTACCTCTCTCTTTCACTGCATTCACCTCCTTTGAGAAGAAATTAGCCACACTTGAATACACTTCAGTTTTAACTGCGGTTAACTTTGTACTTTCAATGGTTTTTAACAGATTTCTCCAATTCTGATCTCATGTCTCTCCTCTCCTCTCCTCTCCTCTCTCCTGTCTGTCTGTCTGTCTGTCTGTCTGTCTGTCTGTCTGTCTGTCTGTCTGTCTGTCTGTCTGTCTGTCTGTCTGTCTGTCTGTCTGTCTGTCTGTCTGTCTGTCTGTCTGTCTGTCTGTCTGTCTGTCTGTCTGTCTGTATGCAGCTGGGATTTGCTGATCTCAACATAGCAGAGTTTGCTGGTTCAGGCTCCACAGTTCGATGCTGCATCCTGGAGGGTTATGACACCAAAAACACCCGGCAGGACAACTCTATCCTCAAGGCAGACACACGCTCACACACACACACACACACACACACACACACACACACACACACACACACACACACACACACACACACACACACACACACACACACACACACACACACACACACACACACACTCCGAACTGATCATCCCTGTGGTTTGGTAACACATCTGTCTTCATGTATAGGTAACAATTGGAATGACTCTCCTGTCTGGGGATCCCTGCTTTAAAACGTAAGTTCCTCTTGGTCAGGGATTGTGACTCTGTGCACCCCCCATCAGAAAAGCACTGAGACATCTGCCCCATGCTATAGCTTTGACCTATACTTGTTACATTTTGGTAAATTGAAACTATAGTGTAGATGAGACAGAACAAGCCAAATGCCTATTAGTTCCAGTTTGCTGTGTATGCATTGATGTACAGACAACAAAACAGATTACTTTGATATAGAAGAAAACTTCAAAAAGTGATTATACTTACAATATTGGGAGTTATAGGGTGTCTTTTTTCTATAATTTTAAACCAATGTATGAACGTTCAGTCTTGATGAACATACACTAATATATATATGATACTAACAGTCACACTGAATCTAAAAATATGAGTATCATGTGTCTGTTCATATTTTACTTACCTATGACTCAGCATAGGAGTACCATTTTAATGCAAACCTACACCAACCTGAGACTTAGTGTTTAAAATGACCTTCATAATCTCCATGTTCTATGTTCAGCAGCATACTTCATTATCTAGTTTTCTGTTCTTTTTAGACAATCCCAGCATGCACCTGTTCCGGTCACCCTCTCACACTGACTCACAACAGAATGTGACTGGTGACTTTTTTTGTTTTTTACATCACTAGGCCTCCCAACACAGCCAAATCTGTCTCCATTGGAGACGAGGACCCAACTCTGCAACTGGACTGTAAGGGAGAGAGCACTGACCCCACAGCCCAGCCACTGGGGGGCATCAGCGGGGGGGCGCGCACCTTCAAACCCAGACAGTCATCAGTACGCAGCTCAGGTAATTGCTCAGCATGATCCTCAGCTTTTTAATGGTAATATAAGTAAATTAATATAACAGACACGTATCTAAATTACATCCAAAAATTACTAAGGCATAAGCATGTTTTCCAATTTTGGTAAACCAATCTTTTAACACAGGTATTCAAAACGTTCAAAGCATTGACAAATTAAAAATAATTTCAGTCAAAACTCAAAGACAGACACATCAGGTGTGTGTGTGTGTGTGTGTGTGTGTGTGTGTGTGTGTGTGTGTGTGTGTGTGTGTGTGTGTGTGTGTGTGTGTGTGTGTGTGTGTGTGTGTGTGTGTGTGTGTGTGTGTGTGTGTGTGTTTACGGTGTGTGTTCTGCAGGGCTTCCTGAGGAGGGAGAGTGTGTGTCAGAGGAGGTCTTCCACACTGGTCATATCCGCAGCTCCAGCCAAGCCAGCCAGCACAGCAAGATCTCAGGTCAGGACCTCTGCTTATTGCTAATACCACATTCCATCATGTGCACTGTTGATAATTAACACATATGACTTTAGTTTGCCTTCCTTGCACTGAAAAATCTGAAACGTTTACTTTAATCAAATGTATTATGCAATAAATTACACATAGCTGTAATAGGTTAGTTGAAAGCAATAATATTAAGATGAACCTAATATTTTTTATTCAAACTTTTTATTTATTACTTTCAACTAACCTATTACAGTTATGTTTAATGTATTACATTACTCATAAGACAGAAATCAACCAACCTAAACTTTAAAATGATCATTTATTTATTTGTCTTCTATCTCCTGCCTCTGATCCATGATTACTTTTCCCCCCTTTTTCCTGCTATCCTATTCCCTCCTCTTCCATATCATCTTCTTCTCTTCTCTTATATCCTAACTTTTATTTTTCCAGCTCCTTTGGTCAGTTTGGTATCTCCTTTCATCACCGCCCCCTAAATAATCCTAAATGATTATCAACTATAGTGCCTGTATGCACGTACTGTGTGTAATTGCATTTGCATATCATAAAAATGATTATTCCATATCTCCTCCCCCCTCCTCTACTCTCTTCTCCTTACCCCCCTCCCCTCTCCCCTCCTATCCTCCAGGCTACAGCACAGCCCACTCCCGCTGCTCCAGCCTGACTGACCTCAGTCACCAGAGGAACGCCTCCTCCAGCAGTAGCGTTTCCACTGGGTTAGCCCAGAATGCCCCTTCCACCCCCACCGAGCTTCAGCGACATGCATCTCCCACCAAACCAGAGAGGCCTCCACCCCCCTCTGCATCAGCCCTCATGTCCAACAGACCTTCTAGGTAGATACACACCTGCGCTGTGACACAACATGGGGGCATGTCTGGACAGCATCGCCCTGAGAGAAGTGTAGTCTGAACCTCAGGCCTGTGTAAACCTGCATGCCAGAAATTCTTCAGGAGTTCATGATGTGAGAGCAGGAGTGTGTGGAGTGTGTGTCGCTCAAAAAACAAGCTTCATACCCTCACTCCTCATGTGCTGTTGTCAAGGAACAGCTATAAAATAAAATCAGTGTATGTAAATACTGAACCAGAATACCCTGACAGGAAGTACTTACAGACTTCATTAGAACACGCATTTCCTTTTCGTAGCCTTTGCTGCCGCAGTAATCAAGTCCATTAATCATACCAAACATTTGATTAACTACTAAGGCATTGTGCTGATGAAATGTTGTGTGGGGTCCCGACATTTGTGTTCTCCGGAGGACAAATACTTCATATTCAAGTGAGCCCAGAGGGTGGCACTAAATCCTTTCAGAACTAATACAATTCTTATAAGCTGTAGTTTCTTTAGGTTTTTTAAAAAAGTTTTGGCATGCTAACACTCTGAACTATAGAAGCAACTTCATTGCACATGGTCACGCTCTCTGTTCACGTTCATTTATTCATTCAACAAACACAAATCCACAGAACAAAACCCTGTAGTGGAACATTCTCTAAGAAGTGTAGTTCAGCAGCTTTGTTTTAAAGGCTCAGGAGATAAGTAGGAGACAGCTGAAGGGCTAGCTAACGGTGCATGTCTTCATGAAGCTCCTGAAACAATATGATGTTAAAACGTTGGCCCCAATGCTAACAGCTCTGATATCTATGTGAACTGGGGTGTTACAACTATGTTAGCGGAATACCCGCAATCTGTTTTATCATCTCTGATTATCATGTTACTGAGAATATAGCTATTACAAGTACATTTTTAAAGTGAAGCGCTGTGTCTCATTTCAGATACTTCTGTTCGTACACTGTTGATACTTTACACTTACACTGAACAAACTGAAATATTGACTTTAATTACATTTATTATGTCAACACATTTCACATAACTGTATTAAGCTAGTTGAAAGCAGTAATATTAAATTCAATAGGTTCAACTTAGTGTTATTAATGTTTCCGTTTTTTCAGTGTGCCTGTTAAGTGGGTGAATCCAGGAGCTCTATCAGCTTTGAAACACACTGTCAGTCGATACATTCAGTGTTTGTTTTGGGTCTGCTTATGGGATTTGTTAAGAAAGAATTCAACCAACCTACCCCTTAAAAATGATCAATTGTGGGTAAAAGCAGGATGTTAATGCTTCCTGACTTTTGTTGCTGTTTTTAATGTTCACATCAGGAAAAGGAAGGACACTGTGGAGTGGCAGCCCAGCTGTGTGGACGACACCCGCATCGATGCAGACGACATTGTGGAGAAGATTGTCCAGAGCCAGAACTTTTCTGACAGTAGCAACAATGAAGGTAGGACAGAGTTTATGGGATGTAGTTTGAGCTCTGTGTATCATAATGTCAACTTCTCTCCTGGATTCCTTGTTTTCCTTCAGACAGCAACTTGAGACTGTTTGTCAGCAAAGATGGGACCACCGCCCTCAGCGGGACACAGCTCTCCAGCAGGTATGCAGTTTTTATTTACTCTATCTTTTAACAACCTACTTTCTTTTATCTGAGGGAGCGTGTTTCTGTGTTTTCCCAGAGGAACACCTGGTATTTTTGAGCCGGTGGTCATCGAGACTCACTGAAAGATACTCAACTCTCCAGCCTCATCAGCTGGGAACGATTGTGTGACATCAGATTGTCTGTGACATCAGATTGTCTGTGACTGTATGTGAAAGGTTCATACTCTTCTTCAGTGTACACCACTTGAAATAAGTGGACAATATCAATGAGGAACCTTTGATAATTAATCAGAAGGTACACTGGTCTGTTTTAATTAAAGGTATTATCTCAACAGATTTTACATATGAGGTTAGTTGAAAGCAATAATATTAAGTTGTATTACTTAATATTATTGCTTTCAACTAACCTAATACAGTTATGTGAAATTTGTTGACGTAATACATTTAATAAAGTCAACGGTTCAGTTTTTCAGTGTGGCAGGTATGAAAGACATGATTACTGAATTTTCTCAAATAGTGGACAGCCTATTTTTTTACTATATTAAGTTATGTTTTAAGTACATTTTAATATATTCCAATTTGCTTCCTGTTGCCATGTTGATTTACGGTTCTAGTGGTCTGCTGTAATGCACAATGAACGTGTCATCTATGGGTCTGTTTCACTTTAAAACACTGGCAGCCGTGCAGAGGAAATAGTTCCTCCTCTTTACTGCCAAACTTTTATTATGGAACATCCATGTTGAGATTTATTACAGCTGCAAGCGTTGGCAGCAGATGAGCAAAGTAGAATCAAACAGAACTTATTCAACGAGACAAACCAGTAAATCAGAGCAGTGAAATATACCAGTTATGTTTTATCTGTAGTGAAGATAGCAGTCATTTGGTTTGCCATTTATTTAAAAGCAGTAATTTAAGCTCCACATTCTATTTGAGGATTAACAGTAATACATTAACTTCCTCTACGTTGGGTGTGTGTCAAACCTGTCCGTTGGTCAGCAGGAATGATTCATTGAATCATTCATTTTCCACAGTCCCCTGGGAAATTTACAAGTGATTTGAAATCCTCAGCTCAATTTAATATTTTCCAGCATTTCTAAAAGCTAAATATATTTTCTATATCACATATGAGCTCCTGCGCATTTCCTCTTAACTGTTCCTTAACTCCACGGACATCACTGATCATTATTTTATCTGACGGTTGATATTTCTCCCGTGTAGTCATTGGACAGTCTGATGAGATGTAATGCATTCTGGGGCGGTTGAGTATACCACTAAGATCAAATCTAATATTAACTTCTAAATCTATCAAGGCTAAAATCCACAAACGCAATTTTGACATCACACTAGTGTAATTATTTTGCAAGTGTGGGATTTGGAACACAGCCACTGTCAGGCCTTGAATAGAACAGAGCCATCGTTAGTGTTATTGGTAGCAGCTGTGTCCACAAGTAATAATGTCCTCTGAAAGGATTTAGCTTTCTTGCCTGTTATTTTTAATGGGGGATGATGGAGAATAAAAAAAATACACTCAGCTCTCTTTCCTCCTGCCATCCCATGCAACAGATTAGGTGAGGAAGAAGTTAGGGCTAGTGACGGACGAGCTCAAGAGGTGGCGTTTAGAAAGTATCGGCATTGATTTAACAGAGTGACCTGCTGATATCCATCTTCCCCATGGCTAATATTATTAGCTTTAGCTGAAATTTCCAAAGAAAAGACAAAACATATATGCACACATACTTTTTGCACAAAAACACAACATGATTTAAAGATCTGCTGTTAGCATTGTTTCAACTACAGGTGTAATGAATTATTTTTACACTTTTGTAGGAGATGTGTTGCCTCAGCATCCTTTGCACATTTACTAGCTGCTTTCCTGAACAAGGGACCAGTCTGAAACACACCCAGTGACACTTTGACCAGGGCTACTGAAAGAGTTAATTGAACAATACCCTGAAAACCACTGCATCCTGGGAACTGTAGTGCAACACTGAATTAATGATGCGTTCAGGAGATCCTCGTCAACTTGTAAAAATGAACCTTTCTGCATTTCCTTTAGTGTTCCAGTTCATATGATGGATTAACCTCTGTCTGAGGACCAAACATGTCAGATATGGTTCTATCCTGTCATATTTGTTTATGCATTTTATTCTCGCAGATGCTTTTATCCAAAGCAACTTACAATAAATGCAATCAACCATGAGCAAGAATCAAGAATTAACTTTGTTAATCGTTACATAGAAGAAGGAGACGTTTGCTTTAAAGGCCAGGATGCAGTGGAACCAGTTTCCAGATGTTTTTGCTGCTTTATGAGTTGATGAGCACCTACTGAACGCAGCACCAGAGCCACAAACGGCTGGAACTGGAACATTAGCTTTTATTCTTTTATTATATTTTTAAAACTTGATCACTCTATATATGTACTTATATACTATTTTGCACAGGTGTACTCCCTGAGGAGGATTGTTAGAAACCACTAAAAGGGAATGGGAAATGCATGGTTGTCTTAAATGTCATGTTCAGTTTTTATTTCTTTATTCGTTTTAGTTTTATTGTAATGCTTTTGTTTTACTGGAAATGTGTTTATTGGTGAATCTCTCAGAGGCTGCTCTGATGAGACAGCATTTATTCATATGGCTGGCCATATGTAACCGTCCTTTCTCTGCACTTACTAAGTACTTTGAATTTAAACACTCATTTTTGCAGTGATGTACTTGCTTCCTTTTGAATTTTTAACCTTTTGGCTAGATTCACTCCTATCTCTGTCAAACCCAGGCTACTCCATAAGTGCTCCCCAATTTGCTGAGCTCAGGACACAGCGAAGCAAATAAAGTTCATTAGAACGGCTTTGTTTGATTCAAGCAGAAGAAGAAGAAGCAGTTAACGTCATTGATATACAATTACATAATGAAGTTGTTATGGCTATTGTGTTAGCAAACATTTGGAAAAAAAACATTCATGAGTAGTGTTTCTGACCATACGCTCTCTTTGAGCTGTAGTTGGTGTCAACCAAATTTTAAGTAACATGACTGGCTCTTTTTCAATGTGCAGTTTGCCGCTGCTCAGGTAGTGTACAGTACACAGCGTTAATTAGAAATGTGTCTGAACACTGCTGCCAGCTGGGAAAGGGTTGAGGAGGGCAGGTGTGTGGCTCTAAACACCTAAGCACTGAGCTGAAAGTAACTAAAAGGTTCTATATAGCTGAGGGAAACTGCAGGGATGGTGATAATAACTGTTGGTGACAATAGCAACAATATAATACATGAAATTATATATTTGATTTGAGCCTAGTGGGTCACCGGGCTCAATGTCTGAGTGGCTGATGGGTCACTGACTCATGGTCAGTTGCTGCCGGACTAAATAGATACAATATGTATAAATTATATTCCATTAGGCCCACTATTATTGAGAGGCGCTCAGATTATTGGACATGACAACAAGAACACTTGCCTCTGGTTTGCCCTGCACAGTATTTACTGTAAGTATGTGAACCCTTTGGAGTTTCCTGGTTTGATGCAGGAATTGGTCATAAAATGTGATCTGATCCTAAGTATAGACAAACACAATGTACTTAAGCTTATAACGCACAAACATTCATAATCTTTCATGTCTGTATTGAACTGCAATTCAACATTATGGATCTTAGGTCTTCTCAGATCTTTTTGGGGGGGGCATGGTCCAAACAACACTTCTAATCTTGTTTCACTGATTTAAAGTTGTGTTAAAGTCGAGGGGTTCACATAATTTTTCCAACCTGAACTTTGAATGTTTGAATGATTTATTCAATATAGGCTAGGACAAATCAATCATTTGTGAGCTATGAGTTAAAACAGGTTGTGTTTGTTGATCATTGAAACTACGGTGAAGATCAGAACACATTTTAAAACACAGGTAAATGCAGGTTATTCCAGAGGGTTCACTTACTTCTTCTCTCCACTACAGTTCTGTAACTGAGAGGAACAGCTTGTGAACTCTGTCCCTGTCCCTGTGTGGAGTTAGGGTGTAAGGAGGGGGGGGGGCACAAAGCCCTGTTGAACACTGACCGAGTATAATAGATGCTCACCAACATGACTTGTTTGTGTTTGTGTGTATGGTAATGTCTGTGTTGACCTACTGAATGTGTGAGTGTGCCACTGTATGCATGCAGGTCATGCACATTTGACTGACCTTCTAATCTTTGCTCTGGTCTATCAATCCCTGGGAATACTGCATAAATACTAGGACCAAGTGTAGGCCACTACTGGTGAACATACAGAACTATGTAAAGGTTAATATTGTATGGTGAGGAGGGACTGAGGGTAAACACTCGTTATTTACAGGGAGGGGGGAGGGCATACACAGGATAAAGGGAACCGTTGTGATGTTGACTTGTTCTAGAAATGTTTGCCTTTGTCAATGACCATGTGTAACCTGAGACCTTATTAAACATATTAAATAAATATGAGTCCATTAGTGAAAAGGTTTTGGTTATAATGCATTTAGAACCCTTTACTGTTCATTTGCATAGGTTAGAGGTTTTGCTGCAAAGGTTAAAAATCAAATTAAGTTTAGCTTTAAAAATGTTGACCTATACTTGTTAAATTAGTAGACTTATAGCAAATCAATCTATATAAAGATATATTTTCAGCATTGCTTGAATTAAATAAAACCCCTCAGTCTACATGTTTGATACGTTTATGTTGTGCTCCAACATTAAACTGTGAATGAAAGGTCATTATTCCAATCTAATTTTAACTCCAAATACAAATGTTTTACCTCCTTGTATTAAAATGTTGGGAAATACAAAGAAAAGTTTCATCAAGAGTGAAGAATATCTGACTTGTAATGGGTTGAGGATCAAGGATATGATTTGCGTCAACATGCACACCAAATAAAATGGAATCATGACTATTGTGTATTTGATGTGGATTGATTTGTTTGTCTTATACAAAGCATGACTGATGCCCCACACCGTTCCAATTGAAACATTGAATCTACTCAATAGTTAAACAAAAATAAAACAACATAGGATCATGGGTTCATTAAACTAGAAATACCAGATAATAAATACACGAAAATATTAAACCAAGTCATTATTTGCAGATTTTTTTTTTAATTGATCAAATGTTTTGCCTATTACTCTATGACCCATAATGACAAAGAGAAAACATGATTTTAGAACACATTGCAAAATGATTAGAAATCAAAAACTGAAATCTCTCATTTACTCCAAACTGTGGGCAGACGCCTCTTCTGGATGTGACTAGAACTTGATTGAAGTCCACCTGGGGCAAATAGAACTGATCAGAACATTATGAAAGGCACACAGCTGCATTTACGCTCCCAGCAGTTTGTGACACTGGATTGGTACATATATATTTAAACATATAGATCCCATATTTCACACTGCATGTCAAGAGTAAAGACATGAAGTCCAAGACACTCCGTAGGCGTCAGCGTGGTGAGTCACAGATTAGGCAACGGTAGTGAACCACCTCTAAAGCTCCCAGTGTTCCCAGGAGGAACTGTGATTGATAGCTGAATATCTGGCAACACCGGATTCTATACCAACGCTCCCTCATGAGAACTTCTGAAATCCTCAGCAGAGATGAAGAAGCTGCCTGGAGGATGACCATCGATCCCTGCTTCTCTGCCAGAGTGAAGCCAGTCTTGGGTGACTCAAACCGGATTTTAAATTAATTCTGAGAGTTAACTAAGAAATCTCAATTTTTGATTTAAAAAAAATATGAAAAAATGTATCAAAACACATACAGTGGGGCAAAAAAGTATTTAGTCAGCCACCAATTGTGCAAGTTCTCCCATTTAAAAAGATGAGAGAGGCCTGTAATTGTTATCATAGGTATACCTCAACTATGAGAGACAGAATGAGAAAAAAAATCCAGAAAATCACATTGTAGGATTTTTAAAGAATTTATTTTCAAATGATTGTGGAAAATAAGTATTTGGTCAATAACAAAAGTTCATCTCAATACTTTGTTATATACCCTTTGTTGGCAATGACAGAGGTCAAACGTTTTCTGTAAGTCTTCACAAGGTTTTCACACACTGTTGCTGGTATTTTGGCCCATTCCTCCATGCAGATCTCCTCTAAAGCAGTGATGTTTTGGGGCTGTCGCTGGGCAACACGGACTTTCAACTCCCTCCAAAGATTTTCTATGGGGTTGAGATCTGGAGACTGGCTAGGCCACTCCAGGACCTTGAAATGCTTCTTACGAAGCCACTCCTTCGTTGCCCTGGCGGTGTGTTTGGGATCAGTGTCATGCTGAAAGACCCAGCCACGCTTCATCTTCAGTGCCCTTGCTGATGGAAGGAGGTTTTCACTCAAAATCTCACGATACATGGCCCCATTCATTCTTTCCTTTACACGGATCAGTCGTCCTGGTCCCTTTGCAGAAAAACAGCCCCAAAGCATGATGTTTCCACCCCCATGCTTCACAGTAGGTATGGTGTTCTTTGGATGCAACTCTGCATTCTTTCTCCCCCAAACACGACCAGTTGAGTTTTTATCAAAAAGTTCTATTTTGGTTTCCTCTGACCATATGACATTCTCCCAATCCTCTTCTGGATCATCCAAATGCCCTCTAGCAAACTTCAGACGGGCCTGGACTTGTACTGGCTTAAGCAGGGGGACACGTCTGGAACTGCAGGATTTAAGTCCCTGGCGGCGTAGTGTGTTACTGATGGTAGCCTCTGTTACTTTGGTCCCAGCTCTCTGCAGGTCATTCACTAGGTCCCCCCGTGTGGTTCTGAGATTTTTGCTCACCGTTCTTGTGATCATTTTGACCCCACGGGGTGAGATGTTGCGTGGAGCTCCAGATCGAGGGAGATTAGCAGTGGTCTTGTATGTCTTCCATTTTCTAATAATTGCTCCCACAGTTGATTTCTTCACATCAAGCTGCTTACCTATTGCAGATTCAGTTTTCCCGGCCTGGTGCAGGTCTACAATTTTGTCTCTGGTCTCCTTTGACAGCTGTTTGGTCTTGGCCATAGTGGAGTTTGGAGTATGACTGTTTGAGGTTGTGGACAGGTGTCTTTTTATAATGATAACGAGTTCAAAAAGGTGCCATTAATACAGGTAACGAGTGGAGGACAGAGGAGCCTCTTAAAGAAGAAGTTACAGGTCTGTGAGAGCCAGAAATCTTGCTTGTTTGTAGGTGACCAAATACTTATTTTACCGAGGAATTTACCAATTAATTCATTAAAAATCCTACAATGTGATTTCCTGGATTTTCTTTTCTCATTTTGTCTCTCATAGTTGAGGTATACCTATGATAAAAATTACAGGCCTCTCTCATCTTTTTAAATGGGAGAACTTGCACAATTGGTGGCTGACTAAATACTTTTTTGCCCCACTGTATATACTGTCCTCATGTTTTATTGAGTGTGGATTGAATTAACTATATCATAACTCTTCTACAGTAAACATTTATCTTTTTTTAAAATCTTTTTTAAAAAAAATCAAGAGTAGTGACGATGTATCAGCAAGGTTACATAAGATTTTTCACTCTTTTTGTCTTTTTTAAACACACAAAACAAAACAAAACACCCCCCTCCCACCCACCAACCCACTCCGACTGGACCCAAACAACAATAACAATGACAAAAAAATAAAGGTTTTAGTAACAGGTAGATAACTAATCCTAAATAAAGTTCAAATACAAACAAATGAATAGGATCACCATGAGAGAAAGCATGACTTCAGAGCTCTGCATGTTAGGCCAAGTATATTAATTATAGTGTGGGCCCAGGCCACAAAATTCCATTACTGACTACTTATAACTTGGTCAGTCAGTGTGCTGGGGAGTTCTCGAAGATTACTAACGTATGACAAAAGAGGTTCCAAGACTGACCGAAATTTGTCTGAGCCTCTCATTGCAAATTGTATCTTCTCCAAATGTAAAAATAGCATTACATCTTTCAGCCATTGTGCTGCAGTGGGTGGGATATTTGAGTTCCAATTAAGTAATATTTGTCTCCGCGCAAGCAAAGAAACAAATGGTGTGATGTTGAGTTGCTTCCAAGTCATGCTTGTGTCTTCATTTGGTACACCAAATAATGTAATCATTGCACAAGGTTGTAAAGTAACTCCAAGGACATTAGACAGTACATCAAATATGTCAGACTAATACCATGTTAGCCTATGGCAAGACCAAAACATATGTGTCAGGTCTGCCACACAGACATGACAACTGGCACAACTGCTACCAACATTTGGATAAATGGAGGAAATTCTCGCTCTACTCCAATGCAGGCGATGTACCACCTTAAACTGAATTAGACCCAATCTTGCACAGGAGGTGCTATTATTCACCTTATTCAAAGCTTCAGACCAGATATCTTCTGAGATTTCAGTTCCAAGTTCCTTCTCCCAGCTAATTTGGATCCTGTCCAGCTTGGCATTGTCCATTGACATGATCATTGTGTAAGAGCGTGCTGTGAAACCCTTCAACCAAAAAGGAACATCCAAAATTACATCTACAAGTGATTTATTAGGAAAGTTGGGAAACTGTGGGCTATGGGTCTAAGCAAATTGACGCGTTTGAAAGTAGCGAAATAGGTCCTTTTGTTGGAGGTCACATTTAAGACGTAAATCATTGAAACTAAAAAAGGTCCCATCTACATATAAATTACTGAACCTCATGATCCCTTTTTTATGCCATGATGCAATCTGGAGATTGAATCCAGTATGATATCTTGTGAACGTTTGCTGCCCAGTAATAGCCTCTAAAGTTCGGCAGAGTCAACCCGCCTTCTGCTCTTGGTTGTTGGAGGAACTCCTTCCCAATTCTAGGGCACCGCCCATTCCATAGAAATCCAGATATTTTATCAAGCTGGTTTTTAAATGACGGAGTTATGTTAATACTAGGGCTGTCAATCGATTACATTATTTAATCGCAATTAATCGCACATTATTTATCTGTTCTAAATGTTCCTTAAAAAGGATATTTTTCAAGTTTTTGTAGGAGGATAAATATGATTGCTTTATAATTAATAGTAAATTATGTTTATAATAAATAAACAATGATAATTTATTATAAGTTATAATGTTATAATTATTATTAATTATAAATAATGTAATTATATTTATTGAAGACAGTAAACATCATTATTGCAACGAAGTTATGAATCTTTTTTACAGAGGCGTCTCTCCGAGGCTCTAAGATGGTCGTTTTGACTCCAGCAGAGCCTCATCCTCCACAGTGTTCACTGACACAGTCTGTAGCCACCATTTAGCTATTATGCTGTCCTCTGTGGGGTCTCTGAATCAGCGCTATGCTTGGTCAGCGAGTGATATTTTAAACTCGGCGTACTCCGGAGGAAACTTAATTCACTTTGCAGCACGTACATATTACCTCGGTCTTTTTGAGAAAACCACCCGGCAGTGCTTTGTAGCTCAACTTTCCATTCAGAAGTGACTTTTCTTTCTCCGTGTGTTTCTGCTGTGATCCACAAGGTTACCATGGTTTCCTGATATTTTCTTAAACTACGGCGCGGGCCGAGGGTCACAGAACGCACACGCGTTAAAAAAAATAGTTCCGTTAAAACGAAGGTGCGTTAACGCCGTTAATAATGCGTTTAACTGACAGCCCTAGTTAATACCCAAATATTTAAATCCCGACCTTGAGATATGAAATGGCAGAGCATGGTCTGGGATTTGCATAGCTAATTTATTCACAGGTAAACACTCACTTTTTCTTAAGTTAAGTTTGTAGCCTGAGATCTGACCAAACGTATGCAACACTGAAATAATTTTATTGATACATTGCAGTGGATCTGATCATCTGCATATAAGGATAACTTAATTTCCATTCCCATACGTATACCAGGTATAAAGGGTGTTGATTTAAGCAGGGTGCGATTTGTAGGGGGGGATGGTGAGGATTTCCCCCCCTCTGGTTTTCCTATCCCTACCTCTGCTAAATTATTTTTATCTCCGGTGGGGACAAGGATTTTCCCCCCTTGATAGCGATGAATGCAACTTAACTGCTAGCCTACTTAAACTCTTGAAATCTAACGATCTTCAGTGTCTTTACATCAGAGTAGGCTATTCAGCAGCCTTCTGGCAGACGGTGCATATTTCTGAACGTCATCGAACACAAAAACATTGTAACATTTTTGTGCGGGAACTTCGCAGGAAAAACAGCGCTGAACCAAACATGAAACGCGTTCAGAGCAGCATATCATCTTACTTTACAGGACCCATTTGCAGAATTGTGGATAGAAGAGGGCCGAAATGCTGCAGACAATGCCCCGATAGGAAAAACGAAAAAGCCACCACAAATTTGTCACCAGAGCCGACTGTTTACTTTGTCTAGTTTTCCAGACCTGTCCCTGAGTGTTGACAGCACGTTGTGCTATTTAGTGAATTATTTTGAGTGTTTGATTTAAGTTAATTGGAGGGTCTTTTCATGGAGAGCATTGATGCTGTTCTATGGTGCTTTCTGCCTGTTAGTGCGTACGCATGTTTTTGTGACGTTGAATAGAAACATGTATGGGTTATTAAAAGTTTTGCCATGTTGTGATGGGGACTAATCCACGGACCCGAAAAAAGGGCCTGTCTACTTTTTGCGTTTTTTTCTCCCTAGTTATGCAAGTTAAAAGTCCAATGTTCTTGTCTATGAATACATTTTAAAAACACATCCCCCCCTCTGTTTTTTTGTCAAATCGCACCCTGGATTTAAGTACCAGGGATAACTGGTTCTATTGCTAGTGTGAATAATAAAGGGCTCAATGGGCAACCTTGTGTGGTACCTCTAGATAGAGAAAAATGTTGGGAACGCAGATGATTTGTAACTACGGAGGCCCGAAGGGAAGAATACATTTCTTTAAAACAAACAAAAAACAAAACAAATCCCATTCCACGCGGTCGAAAGTCTTCTCCGCATCCAATGAAACCACAACTTCTGGGGAATCCTTAGATGATGGACTATACAACACATTCAGATGCCTTTTTATGTTGGAAAACAAATGCCGCCCTTTAATAAAACCTGTTTGGTCAGCTGATATTATACTGTATGTGGCAAGGGTGATCCAAACGTGTAGCCAATTGTTTAGAGAGTATTTTAATATCAGTGTTTAAAATTGATACTGGTCTGTATGATCCACATTTTGAAGCATCCCTGCCTGGTTTTAACAGAAAAGTTATAGATGCTTCAGTAAGGGAGTCAGGCAGATTGCCCTGTGACAATGCATGGTTAAACATATCTAACAGCAGGGGCATAACTGACGTGATAATTTTTTATAAAAGTCAATTGGGAAGCCATCTGGCCCCGGCGATTTTCCATTCTGCATGGCAGAAATGGCAGTTTTAACATCGGTTGATCTAAACACTCCCTCTGATCAGAGGATAGGGTGGTGGCTCCAAAGGTTTCAAAAAAGTTCTGAAACAGTGATGTGTCCTTCAGTGACTCTGATTTCTACAAATGAAAATAGAAGTCTTTAAACGTATCATTTATTTTTAGGGGGTCCGTTATGATTTCCCCTGTTGCATCTTCAACTTGTGATATCATTTGCGATGCTGACTTAGATTTAAGTTGATGTGCTAAAAGACGCCCAGACTTCTCCCCATGTTCATAATATGACCCACGCGATCTCATAAGAAGTCGTTCTGTATCAGAGGTAGAGATTAAGTTAAACTGAGTTTGTAACGATATCTTTCCTTATGAAGCGATGGACTTGGAGAGGTGGAATACTTACTATCCAATTCACATATACACATATAGCATCAATTAACTGCTGTTTTCGTCTCTTCCTTTCCCTATTACAATGAGAAGCGTAAGCTATTTCTCCCCTAAGATAGGCTTTAAGTGTCTCCCATAGTAATGACTGGGATACCGAATCCATTTTATTAGTCTCCAAAAAGGTGTCGATGGCTTTAGAAGTTGAAGTGCAGAATGTGTTATCTGACAGTAATGTGGTGTTAAACCGCCACTGAGGACGGCTACTGTATTATGGTGAAAATGGAGATCCAGTAGTAGCCTATGGGGGCATGGTCCGATTCCACGATCGCAGAATATTCAACCCTCTCCATAGAGTTCAACAGTTTTTTATCAATAAAAAAATAATCAATCCTTGAATATGTGTGAAGCACGTTAGAATAAAATGAAAACATTTTACTGTGGGGATTCAAATAGCGCCATGACAAGCTGCGTGGCTGAACAAATCCGAAAACTTAGAGGCCATTTTAGAGAGAGTCTGCACTTTTTCACCCCCAAGATCAACAGGTGAGTGTTAAGGTCAGGTAGCTGACGGACAACCCTTTGCACAAATCCAGCATCATCGCAATTGGGAGCATACAGATTCACCAATAATACAGGTATATGAAAAAGTTGCATAAAGTGAATTGAATTTTTTCGTGTATAATTATTGCTGTACCTCTTGCTCTGGTATTAAAACTAGAATGAAATAATTGCCCCACCCAATGCTTCTTAAGCGCAGCTGATCTGAATTACGTAAGTGCGTTTCTTGGAGAAAAGCAACATCGGTTTTCATATTTTTAATATGAGAGAATATTTTACCTCTTTTAACAGGGCCATTAAGACCCCTAACGTTCCAAGATGTGAACCTGACAGCTGACCCGCCAGCCTTCGTATTATCAGCCATAGCCACACAGTACAGGTGTGCATAGATTAGTGATGACAACTCCCTTTAAGTACAAAACTCATGTCAAGCCTCTCATTAACACCAATAATGTCGGTAGTATACATTGAAATCCATAACGTTGACAATAATGTTAATTCTTTAAAAAGTAATCCGTTACTTTACTTAGTTACCTCTATGGAAAGTAACTTTTTACATTACTCGTTACTTTTACGTTACTTTTATGGTGCTCGACTTTGGGCAGAACCCCATCGCTGTTCCTAAATGTGTAGGCTTGTGGAAGTTCTACTATGGAGGACATAACAGACATTTCTTTTGTGCTCTTTATTTAAAAAATGCCACAGAGCACTTAACAAGTACACATTGGATAAGGCTTAAACACCACCACTAAACATCCATCCATCCATCCATCTTCTCCCGCTTTTCCGTCAGGGTCGCGGAGGTAACAGCTCCAGCAGAGAGCCCCAAACTTTCCTTTCCCTGGCCACATCAACCAGCTCTGACTGGGGGATTCCAAGGCACTCCCAGGCCAGCGAAGAGATATATTCCCTCCACCTGGTCCTAGGTCTACCCCTCGGTCTCTTCCCAGCTGGACGTGCCTGGAACACCTCCCTAGGGAGGCGCCCAGGTGGCATCCTCACTAGGTGCCCGAACCACCTCAACTGGCTCCTTTCAACGCGAAGGAGCAGCGGTTCTACTCCGAGTCCCTCCCGGATGACTGAACTTCTCACCTTATCCCTAAGGGAGATGCCAGCCACCCTGCGGAGAAATCCCATTTCGGCCGCTTGTATCCGCGATCTCGTTCTTTCGGTCATGACCCATCCTTCATGACCATAGGTGAGGGTAGGAACGAAGATGGCCCGGTAGACAGAGAGCTTTGCCTTCTGGCTCAGCTCTCTTTTCGTCACAACGGTGCGGTAAAGCGACTGCAGTACCGCTCCCGCTGCTCCGATTCTCCGGCCCATCTCCCATTGTTCCCTCACTCGAGAACAAGACCCCGAGATACTTGAACTCCTTCACTTGGGGTAAGGCTTCATTCCCTACCTGGAGTGGACAATCCATCGGTTTCCCGCTGAGAACCATGGCCTCAGATTTGGAGGTGCTGATCCTCATCCCAGCCGCTTCACACTCGGCCGCGAACCGATCCAGTGAGTGCTGAAGGTCACAGACCGATGAAGCCATTAGAACCACATCATCTGCAAAAAGCAGTGGTGCAATCCTTAGCCCACCGAACTGCAAACCCCCTCCCCCACGACTACGCCTCGAAATCCTGTCCATGAATATCACAAACAGGATTGGTGACAAAGCGCAGCCCTGGCGGAGGCCAACCCTCACCGGAAAACGGTCCGACGTGCTGCCGAGGACCCGGACACAGCTCTCGCTTTGGGAGTACAGAGATTGGATGGCCCTGAGCAAAGACCCCCTCACCCCATACTCCCGCAGCACCTCCCACAGTATCTCCCTGGGAACCCGGTCATACGCCTTCTCCAAATCCACAAAGCACATGTAGACCGGATGAGCGTACTCCCAGGCCCCCTCCAGGATCCTTGCGAGAGTGAAAAGCTGGTCCGTCGTTCCACGACCAGGACGAAAACCGCATTGTTCCTCTTCAATCTGAGGTTCGACAATCGGCCGGACCCTCCTTTCCAGCACCTTAGAGTAAACTTTCCCGGGGAGGCTGAGTAATGTGATGCCTCTGTAATTGGCACACACCCTCTGATCCCCCTTTTTAAAGAGAGGAACCACCACCCCGGTCTGCCACTCCTTCGGTACTGTTTCCGACCTCCACGCAATGTTGACGAGATGTGTCAACCATGACAGTCCCTCAACACCCAGAGCCTTCAGCATTTCTGGGCGGATCTCATCCACCCCCGGGGCTTTGCCACTGTGGAGCTGTTTAACTACCTCAGTGACTTCCCCCCGTGAGATTGGAATTGATCCCCCTTCATACTCCAGCTCCGCCTCTAACATAGAGTGCGGAGTTGTCGGATTCAGGAGTTCCTCAAAGTGTTCCTTCCACCGCCCTAACACACTATCAGTTGAGGTCAACAGCGCCCCATCCTTACTGTACACAGCTTGGATGGTACCCTGCTTCCCCCTCCTGAGGTGCCGGACGGTTTTCCAGAACAACTTTGGTGCCGTCCTTCTCCATGGCTTCTCCGAACTTCTCCCACACCCGCTGCTTTGCGTCGGCCACGGCTGGGGCTGCTGCCCTTCGGGCCTGTCGATACCTTGCAACTGCGTCAGGAGTACCCAGGGATAACATATCCCGGAAGGCCTCCTTCTTCAGTCGGACGGCTTCCCTAACCACCGGTGTCCACCACGAGGTTCGAGGGTTACCGCTCCTTGAGGCACCTAAGACCTTGAGACCACAGCTCCCCGCCGCAGCTTCGGCAATAGAAGCTTTGAACACCGCCCACTCTGGTTCAATGTCCCCAGCCTCCACAGGGATGCCTGAAAAGCTCCGCCGGAGGTGTGAGTTGAAGGCTTCCTGGACATGGGACTCCTCCAGACGTTCCCAGTTCACCCGCACTACACGTTTGGGCTTACCAGGTCTGTCCAGAGGCTTCCCCCGCCACTCGACCCAACTAACCACCAGATGGTGGTCAGTTGACAACTCCGCCCCTCTCTTCACCCGAGTGTCCAAAACATGCGGCCTCAGATCCGATGATACGATTACAAAATCGATCATGGACCTGCTGCCTAGGGTGCTCTGGTACCACGTACACTTATGAGCATCCTTATGTTCGAACATGGTGTTTGTTATGGCCAATCCATGACTAGCACAGAAGTCCAGTAACAAACCACCACTCCGGTTCAGATCAGGGGGGCCGTTCCTCCCAATCACGCCCCTCCAAGTGTCTCCATCATTGCCCACGTGTGCGTTGAAGTCTCCCAGCAAGACTAAGGAGTCCCCTTCAGGAGCCCCATACAGGACTTCTTTCAGGGTCTCCAAGAAGGCCGAATACTCTGAACTGCTGTTTGGTGCATAAGCACACACAACAGTCAGAGTTTTACCCCCCAAGACCCGCAGGCGTAGGGAGGCGACCCTCTCGTCCACTGGGGTAAACTCCAACAAAGCGGCACTCAACCGGGGGCTTGTGAGTATCCCCACACCCGCTCGGCGCCTCACACCTTGGGCAACTCCGGAGAAGAATAGAGTCCAACCCCTATCCAGAAGTAAGGTTCCAGAGCCGACGCTGTGCGTAGAGGTGAGCCCCACCAGATCCAACTGGTAACGCTCCACCTCCCGCACAAGCTCCGGCTCCTTCCCCCCCAGAGAGGTGACATTCCACGTCCCCAAAGCCAACTTCTGTCGCCTGAGTCTGGTCCGTCGAGACCCTCTGCTTTCACTGCCACCCTTCTGGCAGCGCACCCGTCGTTGTTTCCCGTAGGTGGTGGGCCCGCGGGACGGAGAAGCGGAGGTGTTGCCCACGTTGCTTTTTCGGGCTGTGCCCGGCCGGGCTCCGTGGCAAGCCCGGCCACCAGACGCTCGCTGACGAGTCCTCCTTCTGGGCCTGGCTCCAGAAGGGGACCCCGGGCTTCCTCCGGGCCGGGTATCCTCGCTTCCAATTATGTTCATTCATGGAGTCTTTTTGAACCAATCTTAGTCTGGCCCCTTACCTGAGACCAATTTGCCATGGGAGACCCTACCAGGAACACAAGGTTCCAGACAACACAGCCCCCAGGTTCATCGGGGCACACAAACCTCTCCACCACGATAAGGTGCTGGTTCTCGGAAACCACCACTAACCAACAATATCAAACAATATCAGATAGCACACCCCTAAAATTGGTGCAAAGAAGCTAGCTCAAATCTTAGGAACATGATGAAAACCTCAAAATGACTCATGTTTCTCAAAATAAAACATGCCTCATGTAAATCCAACAGAAAAAGAATAACTTCTCGATAATGTCTCGATATCGATGGCTTGAGAAAATAAAATAAAATGGCATAATACTGCTTGGAGGCAAAGACATTTTAGCCAAAATAAAATCAAGAACAACTTAAAGCAGGACTGGCCTCAGAATTAAATGGCTATGTTCACTGAATATGCTGGCCCTTCTTCACAGTTTGTCAGATAGAAAAGATGATATTAGGCACAGGCAGGCTTGAGCTATATCATGGGAGGCAGGCAACCTATTCCACATCAGCACAAAATGTGTGATTATACCTCATCCGGAGCAGTCTTTCAAAACGTTTATCTGAGAGTCTGTTTCTTCTGGGGTAAGCACAATACCTCCCAGGCTGAACAGCCTTTCCACAGGTGCACTGGATGGTGTGGCAGTGTTGTATTTCATGAACACAGCTTTTACTCGGGGGAAACGGTTGAGGACTTCTAAGACATAAGCCTAGTTTTCAGACACACGATGTCTATGTATATGCCTAGGCTACTAACAGATAGGCTATTAAGAATTGGCTTACCTGTACAATTACACCCGGTAGGGTTGCTGTCATCCTCGACAGTCCATTTTGGAGTGCCAGCGTCCTGGACATCAGGGTCTCCAGGGTTGGTAGAAGAACACCATAGTAGCAGTTATCTTCCCGTTGCAATATAGCCAGTGCTACTGTCAGAGGTTTCAAAACACAAATCAAATTGAGTGTATGCAAAGCACACCTGAAATGCGGGGGCAGAGAAAACTGTCCTTCTGTGGTCCCAAGCAACTCTTCCATATCTGTGAAAACTATATCTGGCTCTTCATCCTCCTCGTCGTTAGGCTCAGTGGGTGCAAACATCTTAAAAGCTTTTGAAGTATATCTTGTAGCGATGTTTGTGAAGATGATGAAGAAGTCTCCGGAGACACCAGCTTGTATATAATAAGGTTTATTATAACAGCATAGTATCAGACACCAACACGGGCGATGCGAGGTTCCCAGAGCCAATTGTGGAAGTCCCCCCGAAATCTCTTTGTGCATACACTTTATAGGAGAAATGTGGGTGTGTGTCAAAATGCGATGTTCTATGAGGATGTGTACCCAAATAAGGTGATCTATACGTTCGTACACCATGTCTTGCGCGTACCCAAATAAGGTGAGATATACGTTAGTCTTTGCCTTGCTCATCCCATGAGGTCTTCTGACATAGTCCAGAGGTTTGTTCTACAACCTCCTGTCGTACCACATCACTCTCTGCACTCTCTATGACCTCAGGGAGTAAACAACTGCATATAAACAGACCCATTACACCACACAGGCAATAACTCTGTATGCCCCACTAGGTGACCTAGGTCGATTCCTAGGGTATCTTTAACGTATTCCAGATGTTGTTTTTCACTCTTCTTCCACCCAACCTTCCTCTGACCTCAGGGAGTATCTGCCCTTGTATATCTCCAGATTTAATACACCACACTTTCACAAAATTAGACCCGTTGTCTGTAACGGTGGCGGTGATCCTATGTGAAAGGCTAAACGCTGAGTGAATCTGTTCCATTTCGAAACCTATAACATCAAATGTAGGCCTGCCCTTTATTCTTTTGCATGTGATGGCAGCTTTCTCACGTTTTAAATTGCATGGATTGATCCAGTGCACAGTGATTCCCAAAAAGCTTCTGTTATGACTACTACATATATCCGCAGTGGTTGACACATACAGCAAACTCTCGAAAGTTTTCTTTAATTCACTGTCCATTTTTAGGTAACATTCATCCAGATAGCCAGTGAAAGTTCGATGATCTGACCATGGGCGCCTGTCTCCTGTTATCGGTATCTTGCTCAGTATATTTCTGACAGTGGAGGATTCGACAGTATTGATGGGCAACATTTCTTCGACGATGAGCAAAGCTACAAGTTGGTCCAACTCTTGTTTAGATACCTGGAGAAACTAAAGTTGTAGCTGCTTAATGGGGCTTGGACCATCCTGATGCCAAGATGGCGCCGAGGATGGCTGCCGTGTCTCGAGCTCCTCAACAACTCCACATCTTAGTGTTTTTATTGTTTTACTTTGTTGGTTGTTTTTAACTTTTTTTTGCAACATGCAAACCGCCCAAGCGAGCCCTATCATCCAATATGATAGAGAACAACTTTTACACATCAGGTCGCTGGTGGACAGCAATAATCCACGACGACCTGCAAACAATGGAGAGTCTCCGTGTTTACCTGCTGGAGCTCTACCTGTGGAGCGCAGGAGGAAGAGACCACGAGGTTCCCGGGCCGGGGTCCTGGTCAGGCTGAGGAAACGTGAAAACAGGCCTCCTCTACCGAGTTTACTTCTGGCAAATGTCCAATCCCTGGATAATAAGCTGGACGAACTCCGTAGCAGGGTGGCATTTCAACGGGACATTAAGACCTGTAATGTTTTGGTTTTCACGGAGACTTGGCTCGACCCCACGATACCGGACGCCGCCATTGCTCCACACGGATTCTCCATTCATCGCCAGGACCGGACAATAAACTCAGGGAAGAGCAAGGGAGGAGGTGTCTGCTTCATGATTAACAACAACTGGTGCTCAGATGTGGAGATCATTTCTTCGGACTGTTCTCCCAGCCTAGAGCACATCATGATCGGATGCCGGCCTTTTTATCTGCCGAGGGAGTTCACATCTGTTGTTCTAACAGCAGTGTATGTTCCGCCGCACGCTGACAACAACACAGCGCTGGAGGAGCTGTATGGGATTATCGACAGGACAGAGGCTTCTCGGCCAGAGTCCGCATTTATTGTGGCCGGGGATTTTAACAGAGCCAACATGAAGAAAGTCCTGCCGAAATACTATCAGCACGTCAGCTGCCCCACGCGCGGTGGAAATACACTGGACCATGTTTACACTCCTTTCCGGCATGGATATAAAGCCCTCCCCCGCCCCCCCCTTCGGCAAGTCAGACCACATATCTCTTCTTCTGCTCCCCGTTTACCGGCAGAGACTGAAGAGGGACCGACCTGTGACAAGGACAGTGCAGCGTTGGTCCGAGCAGTCTGACTCTGCTCTCCGCCACTGCTTTGGCATCACGGAGTGGTGTGTGTTTGAGGAGGACGATATAAACACACACACTGACGCGGTCATTTGCTACATCGGCAAATGCATCGATGACGTCGTGCCGCGGATTACTGTACGGACATTCCCAAATGAGAAGCCCTGGATAAACGGCGAGGTCCGAGCTAAACTTAAAGCACGGGCCATCGCGCACAGCGGCGGTGATTTGGATGAGTACAGGAATTCCAGGTATGCACTCCGGAGAGCTATTAGCAGTGCGAAAAGACAATACAGGGACAAGGTGGAGTCGAACTACAAGGGCTCCAACGCCAGAAATATGTGGTCTGGACTAAAAACAATAACAGACTACAAAAGGACAACGAGTGGTGCTGAGGAAGTGTCTGCATCTCTCCCAGATGAACTGAACACATTTTATGCACGCTTTGAGAAGCCCCCGGCTGTGGAGGCACAAAAGACCCAGGATCCCTGCTCACTGGTTTTAACCAGTGCAGATGTGTGTAGACCTCTGAAAAGGATCAACGCACACAGGGCTCCTGGACCTGATGGCATCCCTGGCCGTGCTCTCAAGGTGTGTGCAGTTCAGCTGGCAGATGTGTTCACAGACATCTTCAATAGGTCACTGCTCCAGTCTGTAGTCCCCACATGTTTTAAAGAGTCCATCATTGTCCCTGTCCCCAAAAAGACAAAACCCATCTGCCTCAATGACTACCGCCCAGTTGCACTCACCTCCATCATCATGAAGTGCTTTGAGCGGTTAGTGAAAACTTTTATCACCTCCTCCCTCCCTGACTCACTGGACCCCCTGCAGTTTGCCTACAGAGCAAACAGGTCCACGGATGATGCCATCTCCCTCACCCTCCACACTGCCCTCTCCCACCTGGACCAGAGGAACACTTATGTGAGAATGCTGTTCATTGACTACAGTTCAGCATTCAACACCATTGTGCCCTCCAAGCTCATCATTAAGCTCAGGGACCTTGGGCTCAACAGCGCCCTCTGTGACTGGATCATGAGCTTCCTGACGGGCAGATCCCAGGCAGTGCGGATGGGGAACATCACATCCTCCACCTTGACCCTCAACACCGGAGCCCCTCAGGGTTGTGTGCTCAGCCCTCTCCTCTACTCCCTGTTCACGCACGACTGCGTGGCCACACACAGCTCCAACACCATCATCAAGTTTGCTGACGACACGACCGTCATCGGCCTGATCACAGACGGCGACGAGACGGCGTACAGAGAGGAGGTCAGAGCCCTGACATCTTGGTGCCAGGACAACAACCTCCATCTCAACGTCAGCAAAACAAAGGAGCTGATTGTGGACTACAGGAAGAGGCAGAGAGAGGCACACACACCCATCACCATCGACGGGACTCCTGTGGAGAGAGTCAGCAGCTTCAGGTTCCTCGGGGTAAACATCAGTGAGGACCTGACATGGACACATCACACCAGGGTCATATCCAAGACGGCTCGACAGCGGCTCTTCTTCCTCCGCAGGCTGCGGAAGTTCAACATGGACTCCAAGATACTCTGCAACTTCTACAGGTGCACCATCGAGAGTATCCTGACTGGCTGCATCACCGCCTGGTATGGCAGTTGCACCGCCCTCAACCGTAAGACTCTACAGAGGGTGGTGAAAACTGCTCAGCACATCACCAGGACGGAGCTGCCATCCATGGAGGACCTCTACACCCAGCGGTGTAGGAAGAAGGCCGGTAGGATATTAAAGGACCCCCATCACCCCAGCAACAATCTGTTCTGTCTGCTGCCGTCTGGCAGACGGTACCGCAGCATCCGGACCAAGACCACCAGACTCAGAGACAGTTTTATACCACAGGCTATAAGACTACTGAACTCCTGAGCTGTGTGAATGTCTACTCACATCTGTTTATAGTACACACATACATATATATATATATATATATATATTATACACATCTGCCATACATATCTGTTTATAGTACACATATCTATATATTATACATATCTGCCAATACATCTGCTATACATAATATATGCATCTGTCCATACCTCCTCATTCCACAGTGTAAAGTGTTTAAATACTTTCAATGTATTACACATATGTATATATTTCACATCCTCAAATCTTTATTGTTGATATTGTAAATATTCTTCTCTCTTTTTGCACTACTTTATTTATCTTTTGCACCATGCATGTTGAGTTGTTGGAGGAGCATGCGACATAAGATTTTCATTGCCAACATATACGCTGTATCTGCTGTGCATATGACAAATAAAACCTTGAAACCTTGAAACCTTGAAACCCGCACCCGATAGCATCATTTCCCTGGGGGTCTTGAGCAACAAGCTTCATGCTAGCATGTTTTCCTTTCCAATGCTTGGTGAGGTTGGCAGTTGAGTTAACGGCAGTGGACAAAAGTTTCTGGCCAGGGCACAGTGTACACCTTACACTAACATTTTTCCCCTTTGTTTCAACAAGTTCGAAGTAGTGGGAATATCTCCATCCCTCAAACGTTAGCGTCGTTGGTTGCTTGTCGCTTGCCATTGTTGCTCTTTAGTCTTCATGCCACCACACCAGCGGCCAGCCTCTGTCACCTACGGTACAATGTGGAGCTCGGGTGTGAGTCGCGACTAATGCGCCAGCGCCGCAGCTGAGGACTGAGGAGGCAGTGTCACAGTCACGTCTGTCCCTGGTAAAAGTAACGTTGAGCCGAATTGAAAAAGAAACTACGTTACGTTACCAGATTTTCCATAATAGCGCGTTACACCACTTTACTACGTTACTGTAACGCGTTACACCACTTTACTACGTTACTGTAACGCGTTACACCACTTTACTACGTTACTGTAACGCGTTACACCACTTTACTACGTTACTGTAACGCGTTACTTGTAACTACTCTGTAACGCTTTACACGCAACACTGGTAGCCATTATAGCTTACTTTACCCGGCGTTGGTGAATGGATGTTTTATTAGCTGCTAGCCCTCCTGTTCGGAAGAAGCCGGGTTGTTGAGGTTTCCCTCAACTTGTGGAGAACAGCAGGTCTCAACATCCGCTGGTGTCTCAAACATCAAAGATTACCCTCCATAGAACACTCGTAGACCCGCAGGATAGAGTAGCGTGAATGGAGTTCCCTTCCAATAGAGAGCCGCCTTGACGTTCTTGAAGGCTGCACGCTTCTTGGAGAGATCGGCGCTGAGATCGGGGTAAAACCTCAATGTATTCCCCTTGTAAACCACGTCGTTCTGCCTTGCCCAACGTAGAGCTCACTCTCGTCCTGATATCTGTGGAAGGCGACGATGACAGGTCTGGGTGGCTGACCTGTTTTAGGTTTCTGCGCCAGAGCCCTATGCGCACGGTCCAGCTCAGGTGGCGTAGTGAATAGGTTCACCATGGCTTCATCTAAAATGTGGAAACCGATGTAACCAGTGATGGGCAAGTTACTTTAAAATTGTAATACAGTACATATTACATATTACTGTCTTTTTAAAGTAATAAGTTACATTTCATTACTGTCTCTGAACTGTATTGCGTTACACTATTTTTGCGTTACTTTGAGTTACTTTCACCTAAAATCAGTGTGCGAACTATACCACGGTGTCCGGGGGAGCCGGATTATTTTTTTTTATTTTTTTTTTTAGGGGGGGGGGGATTCTGATCTGTGACATAGGCCTATTAAATAGAAAATCCGTTGCACACGGGGTGCCAAAGGTCTACATTTACATGAAACAGAAACAGATTTACCGAGCATGTATGGGCTACGCAAACTTCAATCAACTTGATAATAAATAATCCACGGACCACCAATGTAACGTTTGACTGTTTAATTAGCCTAAGTCAATTTAAAATAACTAAAAATACATAGGCTACATTTCACATGTCATGGGCTTTAGCCTATAGCCGAACACACGCGATAGGTGCGGCAGCGCAGCACCAACCATGAACATATATTAATATTAACAATACAACAATACGCAACGATGCACATAGAGGGAGAGAGCAGACAGATGACAAGACGCTGCATGGTGGAAGAGATGCTGATGGTCCATGGAGCCACTTGCGAGAGAGAGAGAGAGAGAGAGAGAGAGAGAGAGAGAGAGAGAGAGAGAGAGAGAGATATTAGACGCTGCATGGTATTTTTGGCATTGTTTTCAACACAGCAAAATTCAGTTAAGCGGGTCTTACCTAACACAAAAGCGACCACAGCGGTCTGGGCTCAGTTGCTTTTGCTCTAGGTCCACTAGCCCATGATGTGGACAGACGATGACCCGACTTCAGCCAAGATGTGATGAAGGGCGTTGGATCGAATCTCTCCAGTGGAGGTCCATTAAGGTCCACGAAAAGTAGTGAGGAGGTGCTGGCTTCACGCAGTCTATTGCGAGTCTTACTGTCCGTGTCATTCATAGCTGAAAAGCCCCTCTCGCACTCCGATGAAGTGGGCAGGTAAGTTCTGCTTGCAATGGACAGTTTCTCCAGCGTTTTGCCTGGTGCAGGTGCAGCATCTTGTAACATCCAGTCGCGAAGCTCCTGTACTGCTTCACTAGCAGATTCACCGAGTTCTTTCGCAAGGGCCTGTATTTCTTTTTCCCCATACATTATAAGTGCGTTGCGGTCCTGTGGCCAAAAGCGCTTGTTGAGGGGTTTGAGCATGTTGACAAGATCTGACTCTGGCATTCGCTTCTTAAGATTGTCGATCACAGACTGATAGAACTGACCCCTTTTAATTTTGCCGCTGCACTCCACTAGCTCCACACCTTTGAACAGTCTTTGTGTTATGCGGTCCTCGGCCTTCTGTGCTGATTTACCTCCACACTCTTTCAAAGCAGAAAGTACATCGATGCACTGCTGAATCTGACAATTCGCGCTCACTATGTCGATGTCTCTTTGCTGCAACCTTAGTGACAGGGCCTGAAGCTCACGAAGCATGTCTTTCATGCAAGCCAGATCGGCTACAAATCCAGCGTTTGAGAGTTGTTTATGGAGCCCTAGGAATTTCTTCCTTTCCGTGTCATTACGAGATGGATCCTCACTTGCGATTTTTGAAGTGTCTTGCTAAAGCAGGGTAGTTGTTCCAGACGGCCTTAACAGTTCTAAAACTGCTTGACACCCACCTGATGGTAAAAATCTGCCCGATTTTTAAAAGCTGCATATTCAACTCCGCTGCTGCCTCCTCCAGGAGTCTCGCATTCTTTGCGGACTGATTGTACAAACTGTACAACTTTGAAACAAAAATTTCGAAGTGGTTACATCCAGCAACAAGTTTAAGAGAGTCATGGACTGCCAATTCTAGCCGGTGACAAAGACAATGTATAAACTGGATTTTGGGGAAGTCCTGTTTTAGGCGAGCAATGACCCCACTGTTTTTGCCAGTGAGGACAGACGCGCCGACTCGTCATCAAAACCTGCAACACGTAGAGCCTCTCTCAGGCTGTTGTAGATGGACTCGGCGTCTGTGCCCTCGACTAACTCTTTGAGGCCTAAAAACACATTATCCACATCTCCCTTTCCTGTCACGTCACATCTCACATATACAATCATATATGCACGTCCGTGCACAGTGCTCTCATCAATAGTGATGCTTATTTTTGATTGGGCCTTTTTAACATTACATACAAACTTTTTCTGCATTTCGAGTGCAATGTGGCCAATAATCTCAGCACAGGATTTGTTGGATCTGTGTACAGCGCCTACCTTTGCCCCATTGATCTCTTGAAGCTGCATGACAGGTGGGAGTTTTTTAAATGCCATCCTTTCCTTTGCTATCATATACGCAGATCGGAAAGCATTGGACGTTTCCTCCAGCAACTTTCCGTTGATTGCGAGAATCTGGTTCGGCAGTATTGCTTGTTTTCTTGTTTCTGCCAGTTCAACTGCCCTGTTGTGCGCCACACTATCCCGATGCTTGTAGATTTTCTTACGCAAGTTGTTCTTAGTTTTACTGGATACGTCCCCGTTCATCCATTCTTCTGATAAGTGCACTCCACCTTTATCAGTACTGAGGAGAAGGCTTTTAGCATCCCTGCAGAGAGTACAGCCTATGGATCCATCCTTGGAGAATAGCCATGGGAGGCGTGTGATCCACTCACTCCACTGTTGGCTGGTCCAGCCATCCGGCAGCCGCCGGACCACCGCAGCAACTTCACCCCCCCGATCTCGAGCAGCAGGCAGGGAGGAAGAGGAAGTACAAGTGGGGTGGTCATCAGCAACATCATCATCTTCTTCCATATCTCCTTCGACCTCTACTATGGTAATTGTAGTCATCACGTTAGAAGCCTCTTCTCTTGGCTCATCTTCTTGTGTCTCTTCAGCACACAAGTTATCTTTAACTGTCAAGTTAGCACTAGCAGCACTGACATTAGCTCCCTCCTCTCTCGGTACTGTTGTAACAGCAGTCACAAAGGATGTGCTTCCACCAGCTACATTCGTTTGGTCTTCTTTATCAAGTTGTTTGGCAGTCTTTTTAAAGAAATTGCCCAGTGTAAGTTGTTGTTTTTTTCTTTTCAACATACTGTCAGCAGCAGCAACAATACCTTGTAAACATGTAGTGCTACAGTAAATAAACGATCACGTGAGTGAATTGGTAGTGGGCGGAGCTGCAAACAGCGGCAAGCAGGCGACACTTTTTTCATGAATCATAAACTCTAAATTGATAGTTTTCACGTGACGTCAGAATGCACGTTGGAGTGCAAGAAAAGCTTTCCACAGCTGTCAGCCACTGGAATTAACGAACCGATTACCTTTCATTCAAAATCACTTAATATCTCTTTGCTTAACATTGTCTGAATAAGGTAGTACAATGCAAGACAGTTGTTGCTCGGTTGATTGTTCAAATCGGCTAAGAGACAAGTCCGGACGATGTTTTTATCGCATAGGCTACCAGCAGATAAAGAAAACTCAGACGATGCTCCTACCCCAGAAAAGCTTCCAAAGTCAAAACAACCCTCAAAGTATGTGTCTTTGCAGTGATCGTTTTATCAAATGGTAAGTTCACCTTATGTAATTAAAATACTTAAACCACCGTCACCGTGTTATGAATCGTGTAGTTTCATAGACTGGCTGAATATCGCAAATTGCGGGTGAGAGTTATCTAGCTCAGAGGATGCTATGCTTTCCCAGGATAACAGTAGGCTAACCTAGTTCAGCCTACACTTTACCAGTTAGCTGCTGAAGCTTGTTTTGAGACAGAGGGCTGATTTGTAAGAAAATAATTATTTGCAATTCAACTATTCACGTGTGTACTTTGAGGGCTGCCAAACTTGATGGCATCTCCGAAGGCAGGGGTCACGTCTTATTGACTGTAACCACAACCTGGTTTTTTTTCTGCTGCTGATATGCCTAGTCCTGGCTTGTCTCCTCGCCGATTTGAACAACCAACCGAACAACAACTGTCTTGCATTGTATTACTCAGTCAGAACACATTAAGGTAGAGATATTCATTGATTTTGAATGAAAGGTAATCGGTGATCCTAGGTAAATTCCGGTGGTAGAACTAGACAGCTATCGAATGCCTTTCTTGCCCCCAACTGGGCATTTGACGTCATACAGCCTGACAACTATGAATAGAATTTTATTTCACTTATTTTACACCTTTGAAAAAAACATTACCCAAAATGGCATTTATTTGGTCATCATATCAATATTTTAGAGAGCTCCCCTAAAATTTCGCAAACCATGTTCCCAGGGGAGCTCATGTCACCACTAGGGGAGCTATAGCTCCCCCTGCTCCCCTCCAGTTCGCACCCTGCCTAAAATAACCTAAAAAGTATGACTTGCTAAAATGTAGTTTTTGCAGCTCAGTAATTAAAGCTATCTATGGCAGTATGCTGAAATTAAACGTATGCTCCGTTTAAGTGGGCTGAATAATATTTGATACCGGTAACATGACGTCTGTGTGTGTTATTAATAACATGTTAGTAGAGCCTCTTGTTGCAAGGTTGTTATGCTCTGTCCACAGATGCTGTAGCGTTTGGTGTCCAGACCGGCTGCATGAAATGACACCGTGGGAGAGGCCGCAACTATCTTTGCACGCGGGAGACGGAAAGAGGAGCTGGAACAATGCCCAAAAAGATCAACACTGCCCTTACTGTCTATTTTTTGCAAACATGTATAAAAACTGGGCTGAGGGAAATATAGTCAGTCAGACCTCGTGCCCTGACACTCTCTGTTGTGTGTAGGGACAGTGTGGCCCAGAGCCTCTGTAAGCTGTGTCTTATTGTGTTTACTTTATTAAAGCTGATTGTGTTAAATTTAAGAAGAACGTTTCCTCATCATTCAAAAGAACATGCGGAGCAGTCCACGCTCCGACACTCTGCAAGGCCCTGTAACCTGCTGTATATGAACGAGTCTCCCATGGCAACGTTAGCTCACCTTGTCATTGGGTGTTTAACGGGGATTTGGCTGACAAGCTTTCTAAAAGCCGGCGATTCCACAGAGGACAGAGGCTGCAGATCTTAACACTCACCCGAGCTCTGAACTTTCCTTTGGGTTAAGCAGCAGCCCCGGAAAAAGTGACTTTGTTCTTCGGCCTGCCCCACTCCGTCTGCAGCTCTGCATTGGAGGCGACTCTGCAAGTGGAACGCTCGCTCGTGAGGCGCAGTTTGCATGTGAGCCTGCAGCTCTGCATCGGAGGCTGCAGCTCTGCTCCGAGCCTGCAGCTCGCATGGAGCCTCGCCTGCATTGTGACCTGCAAATGCATCGTGACCTGCAGCTCTGCTTTTGGAGCCTCACTCTGCTTGAGGCTGCACCCCGCAGGTGAGCCTGCAGCTCGCATTGGAGCCCGCTTGCATTGTAAATCTGTTTCTGCAGCCCTCTTAACCAAAGTAAACAGGTTTCGGGTTTACTTTTACCTGCACAATTATTTCTTGGTGTCGGAATGTTCCGATGTTTTTTATTTCTTAGAACAGGGATTCCCCCAAGTGTGGCGCGCGAGCGCCCCCCAGGGGTGGCGAGATGAAAAATTTTAAAGGTGGGCTGGTGTAAAATATTACACGTGTTGTTTTTTAAGGGATTTTTCCATAGGTACAATAAAAAAATAGGAAAAAATGAACATTTCATGCCTAGGGTATTGCGCGGCAACTCTTTCATTCATTCTTTCAAATATGATTTAAATGGGTGGAATCAGGGAAACTGTGAATGGAACGTCTCATGACAAAGTTATTTTTTAAAGGCAATAAAACAAAGCTTGTTTGGGGTTTTATTTATTTTTTTGCGTCTTAAAACACAACACCACATCATTTGGGAAAATGTTTGTAACGCGTTACTGAGAATTGTTCAGGGATATATTACCAAAATTTTTGAAGTAAAGCGTTTAAAAGCGCTTACAGCAAAAGTAATTCATTACTGTAATCAGTAACGGTTACACCCAAAATTGGGATGTAAAAACCCTGCTGATCCCTCGTTTCACCGTCCTCGGGCACATTAATATCGGAATTTTCTCCAAGGGTCGGGTTCTCCAGATGTCAAACGGGGCTACAAACGTGCGTTTAGGGATTGTATTGGGATAGCTTTTCAGCCCTTAAAAAAGGGGCGGGTGGGGCTGGCTATCTGGGGCCGGGGAAAACCCCAGGCCCTCCAAAAGTTTTGGCCTTTCCCCGGCCGGGAAAAAAAACATACTTTTTAATTATATTTTTTTTTGAATGCAAGGGAAAAACATGAACATCGTGGCCCTGGATGCTTCTCTTGAGGCACATTTGGCTAGTCCAATGAAATTCCTTGGTTCCGAAGGCCTGCCCCCTCCCTAGCCCCCCAAAAAAAGGTGGGGTAAAAGAAGGGCGAGTGGGAAAAAAAAGATGGCCATGAGAGGAAAGGGAAAAGAGAAAGAAAAAAATTAAGAGAGCAGCCCAAAAAGTGCAAAAAACACCGACTTATTCAAAAGCACAATCGACTTCAGGTTCGGGTAGTGGGGCTGTGCGGGGCCTGGGAGAGGGGGAACCCGGGAGCTCAACCCCCGGGTTCGGGGGGGGG